>NW_016159020.1:42714-73486 GCF_001687245.7 Rhagoletis zephyria
TGATCATTTATGTATACATTTGTCTATATCTATCTCGATTCGTTTTGCCTGTTACAAACAACCGTTATGTGAACAAAGTTATAATACCCTTGTGCACAAGTGCGCTCGGGTATAAAAAGAGCTTTTTGGAAAACACAATCGTCCACATTGAACATTTGGAGTTAACTTTGACGGTTGTTTGATTACCAATAAAAATTTGAAAAAAAAATATTAACAATCAAGTTTTTGTGTTTCAATTTGTTTTGTGCGAATGTCTGCTTCATGATATTAACGCATACGGATTACTTAGAGACTTGAAAATGTTTAGTTCGTTTGTGCTATTTATCTCTGCGTACGATGAGACCTCATGGGAAACAACTAATTACCGCCTTGGCCTCTTTTTTGGCATACAATTTTAATATTTTTTGATAACGTTTAGTTTTTTATATTTTTCAGAATATAAATTTTTTGAACGTTGGCGTGTCAAATGAAAGCTTTTGGCTTCGATTGCCTAGCAGAAAGCTTTCCGATACAACTCTGCGTTGAACTGGTTTTCAAACGAGTTAAATGATTTAACTCATGGTACAATAAAAACAGGTAGAAGCCAAATTGACATTCAAACCTACAAAAGTCAAAGTTTTCGGGAGAGTAAAAATAAAAATGAGCGTGTGTAAGGAAAAATAAAAAATTACATTTCACTGGTTGACGTTTTTAAGTAAATTTGAAGTTTAATTTTATTTATTTATTTTCTCTAGTTAAAATTTGTTAATTCGTTTGTTGTTTTCTGTCTTTGAATTATGAGTTGCAGTGTTGTTGGAAGGACTTTCCGGCATAAGGGTCATAGGAAGAGCACTTGGCATCAAACGTGCCTTTCCTGTACCTCCTGGTGCATTTATAAAATCTGCTGCTTTAAAATGCTTAACGCACAGCAAGGCATTTCGCTGCAGCTCTACCCCACAGCTGCTTTCCCAACGCTCCTTACGCTGAGGGCATTGAGGCACGTTAAAAAAATTTGTGATGTCTGCATTATATTTAACACCACATAAAAGCAAACCGTTGAAAATTGTTGAAATCGGACTAAAATTGAGGCCGCTTTTCATATAACGGTAAATTTCAGATATGCTTGAAATTTCAATATTTCGAAATTTAAGGACGCTAATTTACTTAAAATGTATACACCCCGGCTTATCATGTAGCGGTAGCTTTCGGAAAGGTGGAAAACATATATTTAATACTTGCGCCGGGTATTTAATGTTCGTCTCCGCCCGAACTTAGACTTTCTTACTTGTTCATTTAACAAGTTAAATGGGGCCAAGTTGAACGTAATATTAATCTATCTAATATTAATAATGGAACAAAATTTTTAGTACAAGTGATGATCAATATATATTAGTTGTAGCACGATAAAGCCAAAAGTATGGCTCCTAAGGATGGCTTAATGTAAACAAAGAAAATAGTTTGTCTCCTTTAAATTATGCTGAACTGAATATTTGTATTACTGTTTTATATTTTGATTTGTTTACTCCGAACGACGTCGGGTGCTCTGCTAGTATATAATAAAAGTAAATTTAAAATTAATGCTTAATATAAGTAAACCTGTCACACTTTTCCTTCTAAGCTATATAATAGTTTATGTATACACTTAGGTCTCTTTTTATGCGGTACATGCGTTCCTCAGGAAGCCGCATAAAAAAAAATCCGCATAAAAAAGTTCTTTACTTTCAGATACTCCATGTAAAAAATTCTTAAAAACCGCATAAAAAAGCCAGTGAGTCATTATTGAGCAAGAAAACTATTTATTTCTTCACTTCAACACTTATTATTNTAAATTCAGATACTCCATGTAAAAAATTCTTAAAAACCGCATAAAAAAGCCAGTGAGGCATTATTGAGCAAGAAAACTATTTATTTCTTCACTTCAACACTTATTATTCCATGTAAAACCGAACATTAATGAAATAAATAAAATGTTATCTGTATTTAAAAAAAAAACACAATAAATACATGAATTATGTACGAATTCATAAAAACAAAAATTAGAAAAAAAAGGTTTTTTTCTTAACAGCGGTCGCCCTCGGCAGGCAATGGCAAACCTCCGAGCGTATTTCTACCATGAAAAACAGCTTCTCGTATAAATACAATCGCCGTTTGGAGTCGGCGTAAAACTGTAAGTCCCTCCCCTTTGTGTGACAACATCAAGGCGCACACTACAAATTGGAGGGGACCTCCACTTATGTGTAAGCGCCAATCTAATATTATTATTATGTAAGAATACAAAGACAAATTATTTATCAGAAGCATTGTCTTTTACACACTGAAAAAAGTAATAAAAACTCTCAAAACTGCAAAATCGCTACTGCGAAATAATGGTTTGAAAAACCGCATAAACTCAAATCCGCATAAAAAGGGACCTAAGTGTATTTAACTAAGATAGCATATTCTCGATGCTGTTGGTATGGACGTGATTCCAAGCAGTACCGTAAATATATCACGTAGGACATGCGGNAAGTGTATTTAACTAAGATAGCATATTCTCGATGCTGTTGGTATGGACGTGATTCCAAGCAGTACCGTAAATATATCAAGTAGGACATGCGGTCTAAGAGTGTAATCGACCTTCTTATTTCATACATTATGGGGGATCTGAATGGACTAGATCGAGTCATCCAGCTAATACGGATGGAAAGGACCTTTCTATCTAACAGACAATGTTCTGCAGTGATCAAGTAGCAGCCTTTTGAAGGTACCAACGTTTTCACAATTTTCTATTTGAGCTGGAAGTTCATTGTAACATTCTAATCCCTTATAAAAGATATTCTTCTTATCTATTTCCGTTTTATACAGCGCTATTATTTTCCCTGAGTAAATACGAATGGGTTTCACTATTATATCGAGGATATCACTCAGATAATCTGGAAGTCTACCTTGTTTTATGTTAAACACGAATTTCATAGCGTGATAGAAAATTTGCTGAGTTGCAAATGGCTTCCTTCTCCCACGAAATTTTGAAACGATATTACTTCATATCAAAGTGATATTCGAGTAAAAATACCTCTTAATGCAAGCTGAAACAATTTTAACTGGTGTCAAAACTTTTTAGTGTATATGTTTGTGTTGCTTTGTTTAATATACGGTGTCGTTGATTTCTCAAGTAAGAAAAACTTGAATACTATATATTTTAAAAACCAGAAGGCTCCCGCACCTAAAAGTAGGTATTTTTAGAAAGGGGGGATCTCCAGCTTTCCAAAGATACGAATTTCACCCCTAAAACCGGGGGTCCTTAAAGTAAAGTTTGCCCCTCGGAATTATGTACATAAATATCTTGAAATTTTCACATCTAATATTTTACATACGTGTGTATGTATGTATATAGTGAAATAAGCATTTAGTTGAATACATTATGGTATTACTCACTATTTTACGTCAGCAGAATCAGTCGCACTATATATATGTAGTTATTTGGTTTCGTTTATTTCTCCAATCACCTAAAGCGCTTATCAGCACAAGTTCCTCCATATTAAATTCAATTCAATTCGACTGTATTCAGTTCCAATCCAAAAAGGCAAAAATCATTTTTATAGTATGCAACACACCCAACTTCCTACATGACACAACAGCTCAAACAAGACGTACTTAATACAATAGATTGCTATTTTGTAAACACCGCTTTCTTTTCACCAAGTAATAACGATTAATAGATTTAGGAATATTTATACTTATGGGCACTTTGATAGAAAACATTTTTTTTTTATTAGCTGCGAAAAATATGCGGCGAAAATCACAATTCGATAGTTTCAAAATGGCGTTTCGAACACCAGGAATGCATCTAATGTTATTAATTTTAGGTTTACCGTGTAGGACAAATACACTTCTTGCAAAGCGCTATATCTTTATAGCTATGTACAAATTTAAAAAACTAAAAACGAGACTTAAATGTCATCAAAAGTAATGCTAAACATATTACAGTCATTCAAATCAAATTTTGAATCACTAGTATGTGTATAACCCCATTTTAATAAACCATAAGAAAATATAAACAGGAACTATTTGAAAATTTCGTAACATAACCTTTTTTTAAGTTTCATCAAAATTTTGGGTACAATCTTTTTATCGATTCTTTAATATAATTTACTACATAATTAAAAATGTATGCAAATAAAATAATCATAAACTGTAACCCTGCACTAGAGCTGAAAAGCTATCGATAGTGACGCCATTCGATAGTTTCGAGAGTTTTACCCGATTTACATGATTCAAGTACTTGAAAGCAATTCTTGCTCATTCTCTTTTGTGTTTTATATTTGCTTTTACACGTTTCAATTCTGTTGAATTCAAGTTTTTGGTTCTTTAAATGGGAATCAACGAAAATGCCAAAAGCAAAGCAAGAAAGTTGAAACGACTTGACGGTACAGACGCATGTGTACTCGTCCCTTTTCTTCTCACCCCCTCTCTTCCACATGCGAGCAGAATTGAATTCAATACTTGAACTGTGTAAAAGCAGTCTTTGAAAGATGCTATCGATATTTTCAATAGTATCGTATACTATCGTGTGCGAAAGTGTAGTCGTAATGTAATCGTAGCATCATGATTGTGACGATGAAGCAACTATGATTGGACGACCAATGTGCAGAAAGCCTAAGTCGAAACTAACAAAGTTGCAACTTAAATTTAAGTACCAACTTAAAATTTACCTCTATTCATAGTCGCATTTCAGACTTCTACTAAGTAGTTTCGACTTAGTTTACGATATAGCAAAACGAGTGTGAAAATGTATCGATTTTTCTTTACGATATTTTGGAAAAATTACATTTTTATTAAATAATGTCAAGTTTGATCATCCGTTTATGTAATTTTTATTTTCATTGCATGATTATGCAAAAGAATAAGGTATCATTTTCTTGTTAATTGTGTGAAATAGCCAGAACAACCGCAGTGATGTGAAGTCGATGTTTATCGAAAGCATGCTGTGAAACATACAAATAGTAGATATCTAAATGTTATGCACAAATTTACTTTAAAAGAACTAGCGTGAAACTGACTTATTATTCGAAAATTTATCTAAATTATTCCAATTATAAAATTGTGATGTAGCTTTATTCGAATTGTAATACGCATTTAATTTCATCTTCCGATTAAAATGGATCGATCTTTGTAAATTTTAATTGGAGTTTATTCAATATTATCAAAATCACCCTCTACCAACTTAATTTTTACATATTTCGTCTGTTTTCCCTTAATTTGATAAAATACTTCTTCCTAGTTACGACTTAGTTGCAGCTGCAGCCGAAACTAAAATTTAAGTTGGTACTTAGCCAGAAAAGTCGAAACTAAGGCGACTATGAATAGCTTTAGTTGTGACTTAGAATAGTTTCGACTTAGTTGAGTAGTAAATATGACTATGAATATGCGCCAAACAAATTTTTTTTTCAAAAATAAAACTATCGATACTATCGATAGTACAATCGACAGTTTTGCAGCTCTGCCCTGCACTTTGGAATAGAATGACGCGTGACGCAAACTGAATTTCTCCCATCCTTCCCAAAAATAAATAAATTTATATTTTTTCCACAATTGTGATATTTGTTGTTTTATTTCATTATTAGTATTTTTAAAGTTATAAAACGTGTTATAATGGGTTTCAAACATCACTTATTATAAATTTGCAGGCAGTTCCATGGCGACAGGTGTATTGCATTCTGTGTGTAAAACTTCGCCGGGAAATGAAAACCAATCGACTACGAGTAAAGGCAAACGTGGACGGCCACCTAAACAACCAAGAGATGATAGAAGACTTGTGGACAAAGTACTAGCCGCCGTACAGCAGGGACCTGGTGAACCTGCATTATACGCCTCAACTACTAAAGGTGGCATGAAACTCATATACGAAGGGCATCATTTCAGATTTACATTCCGAAGAGGGCGGTATTCAATTTTCCAATGCTGTTTTAAAGAAAATATGCAAGAATGCAAGGTTCGTGTAGTCACTGACCAGAAGCGCGTGTTCCCATTGGATGGAGAGCACGTCCATTTCATGCAGGCAACGGACAAAAGTGTAACCTCTATGACCTTTGAACCTGCAGGCCTGTTCGATGACGATGATAGTAAGGAACAAGAACATAATGCTGCCTATGAAGAGGGAACTGATTCTATCCAGGTGAATGAATCACAAGAATTTTTGTCGGAAACAAACGAGGTTTCAACAGTGGAGACTGCAGATTCATCAGACACAAACGATTTTCGTGAGAAAATAAAACGACGCTTACAGAAGGCTCTTTTGGGCAAAAAGAAATGATTAATTAAAACTCATTGAACCCTATTTTTATAACTACATATATGTTTTCTACTACAATTCTTAAATAATCTTGAATTGAAAGTGCCTTAAGCCACAATATCAGATTTTAAAATAACCTCGACATATTTTTTTTTGACCAACAATTAGCAGGAAGCGATATTGATATAAAACTTCATGTTTCAACAATTATATACTTATAAGAAATTTTGTACCAATACCTTTAACGAATATTTATTCGCAAAAATGTTGATTAGAAAACTAAGAGGTACCTTGTTAGCAATAAATGGAGCGCAAAGAATAGAAGACTTCGAAGATGTTTACGAGTCCCAAAAGCTTTCAAAAATTACTGCATCGGGATTATCAGACTATTTTCGTGAGAAAATAAAATTTTACGAGAAGCACTTCTATTCTTTGTAGTATTTAAATAAACATTCTTATATCACCCATATACATGCATTCATGCAAAAAAATGTATAAAAAGTTGCCTTAAAACATCATATAAACAGTTACAGAATTATTAATAAACCTAATAAATATAAATTTGAATCTTGTGCAACAATATGTAATTTAAAATCTAAAGTAAAATTTTTGTCTCTAAAGAAATCTATTAAGAGCTTTACTAAAATATAAATTTCTAAAATATATTTTCAGTAATGCAGCACGTTCGTAACTGCGGCCCACAATTATTTATAATTAGTCGGAAAGGTGGAACCTTACTTGCGATAAACGATTTTATATATCGCTCGAATTTAAAACGTTTCGGGAGAAATAGCGACAAGGTATACTGGGAATGCATTCACAATCGTTCCAAGAAATGTAGAAGTCGTTTGAAAACCATTGGCGATGATCTTTATGTAACAAATGGTGAGGATCCAATTTGTTGTACTTTTGTGTTTTTTTTTTATTAAATTCCCGTCATTTTTCTGAAGATGTTCACAATCACGTGGGTGATGGTCAACGCATTGCTGTGGCGAGACGCGCTGGTTTATTAATTTATAAAAAATTCAGTTCAATCGGCCAAAATGGGGGAAAGCTACAGGCTAATCAAACAGTTGCTTTTTAAAGTCAGTTCAATTAGACTTAAAGGATTGGAGTATATAAAATCTTTGAGTGATAAACAGAAATCGTAAAAATTAATTTTTTTTAAGGAAAAACGTAAATATTAAGGGCCGTTTACTGAAGTAGGTNAGGATTGGAGTATATAAAATCTTTGAGTGATAAACAGAAATCGTAAAAATTAATTTTTTTTTAAGGAAAAACGTAAATATTAAGGGCCGTTTACTGAAGTAGGTTTTAAAATTTATCTGCCCTTTATACAGAAATTTTGTTGCGAAAAATGTATTTGGAGGGCGATAAATTTTAAAGCATACCTTCAAACACATTTTTTTCAGAAAAAAAAATTTCGCAAAGCGCAGATAAATTTTAAAATCTACTTAAAAACGGTCATAAAAGTATAAAACAAAAATTTTAACATTTATGTACATACTGAACTGTTGTTGTAATAGCTAAAAAAATCCCTAAAGTGGAAATCCTTGCGGTTACCCATATATCTAAATTATGACCAACACACATTCATATAAACATGCATCCACTTATATATGTAGTATGTATGCTGGATATATGTATGTCCATACATATATGTATTTTTCGGTGATATATTGACATGTATTTTCTATATGAAAAATTTATTAAAACTTCCAAACCTACACCAAATCGGTTACTAATCGCAGAAATAAAACAACGCAAAGCAGACATCCTAATGGTGAACGAATTCCGGACAACAAAACTTTGTGCCGAGTGTTACAACATAAACTTGACGTCCAAATCGCCCCACAGGTACCAATTTTGCCCAAAATGTGGTACATGTTGGAATCGAGACGTCAATGCTGGGAAAAACATACTCTACCTGGGAGAATGTATCATCAATCAAGGCGAAAAACACCTCAATTTTTCAAAATAAGATGTCATTATTTCATACATGGCGAAAAATATGTACATCTGACTGGGAAAACAGTTTAACTTTATTACTTAATATTATGTGAGATGTGCTAAAAAACTAAATTTTTTTTATGTATTTTTGCTCGTTATATTGAAATTTCGGCTTCGGCAAGGCATGGAGCCATAATGGAAAACATAATACACAAGTACATATGCGATATTTTACATGCATTTCTTTCGCTGATCCTATGTCTATTGACAGTTCGTTAAGAGATCATTATTTTCGACCACTGAATAAATATAATACTAACAGACTTCTGGCAGATGTACACTTTAATTTTCTCGATTCTTAAATGTTGGTTGCATATCCGTATTGAATTTCCGATATTGCATCGTTGCAGCAACTGCCATGGAATTTGTTGGAGCCAGTGGTAATGATTTGTGCCATATGAATGCTGGTGTAGCAATGCCATGCTGACCTTGAATTTGATGTTGAGGTAATATTCCAGTGGCAGTATATATTGCTACATTTAGGGGTTCTTGTTTTAGTTCTTTCATACTTTTTTCTTTTTTGATGTTGTCAGAATCGTCATTGTAAGTATTCGATAAAACAGCGTTCAAATTTTGCACCTTTGTTCGACAATACATTTGGCAAGTAGCTATTATATCCTTATGGCGTCTCTTAATATGACTCAAAAAGTTTCCTGTAGATTTCGTTGTGCCAGATATTGTGCCCAAACAAGTGGTGCATGTCGCTTGAATTCCACCCACAGTTTTAAGATTTGGTTGCACATCTCTGTAAAACTTTCCATCAAGTATTTTCGGCAACGTTAACGTTTCTTTAACTAAAAAACACAGGAAAAAACACAGAGAAATATTAATAAATATGTATCAACATTTGTTTGCATTAGCAAACGTGAGTTCGGTTTTGATATACACATACAAAATAAAAACTTCAAATATTCCGAAATTTTATTTTGATATTTTGGAAATTAATTTAAAATTTTCTAGGCGTAAATAGCTTACAAGTTAATTTGCTGTGCTTTATTCTAATTCGCTATTGCACTTAATTTTTACAGAAAAAAAATTAATATTAGGCTTTTGATATCGAAGAATTTCCTACTTCAGATCGCTTAGTAATGACACCATTCGTAACAAGCTGCCCTTTGATTCGTCAATAAAATCAGGTGATATATCAACGAGATTGTCCGTTTTCATCTCAGGATCATGTGTATGGGGCGAACCAGTAACACGTATGGCCGACACATCGTCGTGTAATTTCGACGTTACAACGGTGGCCCTGCAGCCATACTTTACATATCGTGAACAGCGCCAAAATATGTTTTTGTGACTCTGACGATTTTCTACATAGCGATAACCGTTGTAGATAAGCATCACACGTCCGCGCTGGGTGGTAGAGTATTGTAAATATGTAGTTGTATTTTTATCCTCTAAAATAAATTTTAAATCTGAAAAGAAATGGTAATAAAAATATTAAATAATAATAGTATAATGGTAATAGTTCAATATGTATATTTAGGATCGAGAATTAATTAGATGATTTGTGGTATTACATATTTTATTACTTTTTTATTTAATATTGAAAATTGCAACACGTAGTTATAAATGGAAATTTTTTAACTTAAATGACTGTTGACTGTGTTCCAAGGTCCATTTAGTTTTGGAATATTAACGACTTGAGGCTGATGATGCCACATTCGACATGCTCCTGATCTTGTGTTGTATGAACGATAGCACTGTATTCTCATCTATGCATTCCCCTCTCATTGAAAATACCTGTACGACGTGAGCTATTAAAAATTAAAATAATTATAGTGTTATATTTTATCAACTTCATTTGCAAGTGTTATGTGAAATTACTTATGATCGACTTGAGTAAGCTCTCATCGAGCATCAGCAGTCGTTGTTTTGCATTTGAACGCGCTATATTCTCCAAAACATCAAATCCAAATACCAATTCACTTAAACGCGAAGTGTAGATACAAGCGTTGGGTATAAATATTTTAGCCAAATCATACTTAGATACATAAACCTTACTGCCAGCATGTAGGGGGATTTTTGCGACCGATGACTTGGAAGACTTGGTCTTTTGGTTATTATTAGTCCGTGCCTTCAGGTTTTCTGCAAAACAATGAAGCTAATGAAATTTCTGGTAAAATTAGTGAGTATACCGCCTTAAACTAAAAGTGATAAAAGTATGAAAGTCCTAAGAGGCAAAGATACAATTTATTTGGTTAAACTTAGGTCTATACATTTAATTACAATACAGTTTCTACAATCTAACTTCATTTACAACACAATATTTTAGTAATCACATTTGGGAATTGCCTTCCACTTAGACCACGCTTTATATTGTATGTACATATGTAGGTTTGAATGAAAGTCCATTACATTAATTTGCGCTAAGTATCACTTATCACACTTTTTATTTCACTAGTCCAACATTCGACAACATTTTCGGAAATGTTTGCCTAAAAACACAAATAAAATGGCTTTAGTTAACAAAAAAGGAAAAACAAAGCACAAAAACTTCACATTTTAGACGAATTATAATCTTTGTTGTCGTCTAAACCAAAGTTCCCATAAACATATCGATGATCGATATACTCGGTTTAAGAAATTAATGATTGTTGCGCTCAAGTCTGAGATGATAGTTTACCGGCCGTCTTCACGCGCTGGCAAGCTGTTTGGGGTTGAATTTTGCTAAAATTTATACATTTATCCACCAAAATCGTTTGATAAAGTGATAAAATTTGGTTAAATAGATTTCCCCATAGAGTTCGCAGTTCATTAATTAAAATGATAAATTTGTCACTCTATCAAGCTCATCAAGGGCTTATCACTTTAGATGAAGACCCCTAATAGAGTTTAGAATTTTTAAATATTGGTACAGTTTAAGCAACCCTGCGAATCAAATTGAAACCCTTGGCAACTCTACATGGCGGCGATGCTTCAATTCTTTTTTTTTTTTTGTTGTAAGTGGATTAGAAAATTTTATGTGCTTTAATAAAAGGTAGAAATTAATTTGTTAAGGACTTGGCTAAGTTTTAATATACTATTTACTTGTGCAAAATTCAAAGTGATATGAAAGGGTTGGATAATAACAGGCCAAATGTGAACGTTTGCGCGAACTTTGTTGCTAAAGGGTTCTTATAGGCAACAAATTATATTTAAGTCGATGCGTTAGGTATAAGAAAAAGGAAGTTAATAAATGTTTGCTTTTTAATCTTGTATTTATGTTAAAATATCCTAAAGCGAGCTAAGACAATATCGAAATAAATTAACTTTCCGAAACCTAAATTTAATGTGTTTAGTTATACTTATGTGTGTATTATGTTATTGTGTCACTATGTTTTAATTTAATATTAAAACAGAAAAACTATTATCTTTTTCAGAATATGGATCACGTTCTGCCGGTGGTGTTCTATTTTGCGTGGAAACGGGCAGATTATACCAGCGAAAACCAAAATATGAAGATCTCGACGTTTGCTTTACCCGTAGTGTACGCGGCAACAACTTGCTAACCATTAACGGCAAACCATATACATTAAATCGACGTATAAAAGATGTGTGTTATTGGGAATGTGTGAAACTGCGTTGCAAGTACACCAAATGCACAGCACGCGTTATCACAAAATATGATCAGATTGCGTCGTTGCGTGGCGATCACAACCACTTATAAAATTATAATAAAATATGCTCACTCAAATAAATACGAACATAGATTATATTAATGTATGTACATGTAAGCTTAAATCATTATCATAAAGTGTTTTGTAGAAGTTTTTCGTAATTTGCTTCCAGCAGCACCTTTGTTTATATGGCTCACTAATAAAATTAAATCTATAGGTACAAATGCGTCTTGGATCGAAGCGGAATTTAATTTCAAACGCAACAGGCGAGGAGGACTTAATCTTCTTTATCATGGTTACATGTATACTGCTGAACGAAGGTATAACTCTACCATAAACTGGGTATGCAGTAAAAACAGTAGCCATGTACTGCGCTGTCCGGCACGCTGTGTGACCGCGGGTCAAGACTGCATTAAACTAAGTCGTAGGTCTCATAATCATTCACCAATTCATTGAAGGGTTGAAGGTAGGCTCCTCGAAGACACAAATTGATTATTTTTATGTACAAAGAGAATTTAAAAATATTTTTAAATATACTGCATACATATGTAAAAATGTGTATATTGTCCAAAGCATGATGATTTTTATCATGGTCCAAAGCATACATTTTTCTGTATTTAACTTTAAACTATTTTATTTTCTAAACTACTTAACACGTTATTAAAATTTTCTCTATATTATATTCAATTTGTTTTTTTTTTACAGTGCAGCAATGTCCGAATTCTATTGGCAAATATACAATAATAGAAAATTTCCGCTTTGTGATTGGATCACAATCGGCTAGTAAATACTACCTCAAGTGCGCCAATTTTCGGCAAAAATGTCGCGCCCGTGCAGTTCTTCTTAAGGATACAATGAGTTTGAGATTACGGCACGATAATCATAACCATACAGCAGATCAGCAATGTTTTCCATCTAAGAAAGGCACCAACCCACGGCACATAATTTAAGTGTATACATATGTATGTGATTTCTGTACGTCTTCTAACTCAAATCAAATGCAATAAATTCATAATTTTCATAAAAATCTATAATTTTCCAGCTTCCCATTATTCGTGCATTTAATGTGGATTTTTGTTTCTTTCTTTACTAATGTGTTATTTTTTATATTTCCAGCCGCAAAAGCACCTGTGCAGTACGTACGATCACGTCGTGGCACTCATTTAGTGCTACACGAATACAACACTTACACCCCCAATGAAAAGGTACGAGATGGTCGCCACTCGCGAGACTGGAAGTGTTCCATGTATCATAAAGCAAAATGTCGCGCAAGACTTGTCACGCGACATACTTCTAAGGGAGATGTGATCCATATAACCTCAGATAACCACACACACAAACCAATGTATACAGCTGAAGACTTGAAACTGATGCAGTCATTGCAGACGCCAATGAATGAAGAAACTGAACCATTAATGGAGCGGCATCGACCTGCACAATCATTGCAGTGTCTTCATCCACTCCACCTACAACAATTTCAACAGCTACAGCTACAAACACTTTATCCGCAGTCTGCAGCTGAACCTATTTTTCAGCCGCAATTTAATAAATTCTTTCCTCGCCCGTTGTAATAGAATACTACATATATGCTGCAAATAGCACAGATAAATGGTACAAAATAAAAAGCAAATAGCACAGATAAATAGTACAAAATAAAAAGCAGACATATTCTCAAAGTCACTCACTGTAGATGTAAATCATGAATTAATCTTTTAAAAAATATATACCTATGATGATATATACCTATAGTATGCAAACACATAAAGAAAATTTAATTAACCTAAACAATTAACCTATAGGCAATTGGACGCTGTCAACCGTGGTCACCAACACTAGTTCATCAAAATCGAACACAGCCGATAATTGTGCCGATAAAGAGAGCAAAACATCCTCATTGGCTATAACCCAAAAGAATATGAATCTCAGGTTCATTCCAGGACAACGAGGAAAATCTTTGCTGTGCTTCAACAATTTCACGTATGCACAAAACAATGTTTGCGGTAATACAACTTATTGGAACTGTCGTAGCCGACGCGTTGGCCAGAAGCCCTGCAAGGCTCGCATCACAACAACAAAACAACCAAATGGTCTGTTCAGGGTGTGTCTAACTAAGCCCGAGCACAATCATGAACCCTCACCTCGTGTGCTGAGAAAGATCGAAAAATCACTTTAAACTTAATTTAATAATAAATTCAATTCAATTCAATAAAACTTATAATGGTGGTTTGTCACACTTAGGTTGTATTATTCTTCCTGTACCTGCTTATAATATAAGAAATAATGTATTTTTTGCCTATTTTATGCACAAATTTGTACTAACACGCTTTTGTTTTTTTTCCAACTCTTTCCCTTTTTATTTACCAGTAGGCAGTGTTGCTATTTATTCGGCCACATCTCGCGGACGTGTGCAGTTGATCTATGGGGGCCAACCGTTTATCTTTGAGAAAATATTGAAATTGTCCTCAGGCGAGGAGAAAAAGTTTTGGCGCTGTAATCAATGGTGGAACCAAAAGTGTCGCTCTCGTGTTTACACAATCAACGATATTGTCATGCCGCTCAATCGTTATCACACTCACGAAGAAATAGTGCGTCGCAAGAAACGTACGCGCAGGATACCACCTGTTATCCCTGCATCTGCAATTAAAAAGGAGAAGAAAGTGTCTGCAGCAGCAGGAGAGAGAGCGAGCACAGTTGAAGTTGGCGTCGAAGCGACAGATCCGATAGATGTGTCTGACTTAGGAATGCATTTAAAATATGAAGAAATTGTGGCCGATGTCACTGAAATAGCCGAGCCAAGTATCATTGTGAAGAAAGATTTGAATAAATAATTTATAAAGTATGTATGAAATTAAGCGGTTACGTCAATATTTACTATTACAATCTTAATTACAACTTTATTATACTTTTATTTAATTTTCGTATTGCCGCTTCCTTTTATTTCTTAAAACTGATCTGAAATAATGATTTGAATAAAATCTACAAAGACCATGTAGTAAATAAGAAGTAACTTGCAATTTTTGTTTTCTGGGCGCAAATGTTGGACGTTATGTATATCATTGATATGTATTTTTACTTAACCTAACTAATATGAACCTATGTACTTTGTCATTTTAGTGCAAGTGCCCACAGCTAAAGTAAGCAGTCAACAGTTTTATTTCACGCATGGGCAAAGAAAATCCATTAAGCTCGTCTATGGTGGTTATCAGTATGTTAAGTTCATGGAGAATTCAAAAGGTGTTAAATGGATTTGTTCTACCAGATCGACAACGAAATGCAGGGCACGAGTACGCACCACAAAAAATTCTGAGCTGGAAGTGCTACATGCGAACCACAACCATTCTTTCATTCAAAAGAATTATGCCCGAAAAGTGGATGGGGAAACCAAGCTCAACGCGAAGCCCGACATAAAGCCAACAAATGTCTCCTAATAAAGGTACATAAAGAAGTAGAAAATAAAAATTACTTATTAGAAAGAAAATTAAAGTTATTTCATGATATTGTAATAGTGATAAATAATAATTGGCTATAAAAGATTTAATGAAGTAAAATCTTGAAAGTGTAGGATATATAAAAAAAAAAACAAAGTTATTTCTACTATCTGGAAAGTACGTTAACTGATCGAAACGAGACCAAATTAAAGTTGTTTATATTTATTTTTTCAATGATACAAGTTGTCGAGGTATTTACAAAAACGGAAATAGCTGATTTTATAAATGAATTTATAAAATATCTACATGCACAGGGGCTGGGATATGGAGCAATTTTGCTAGGCTGACTTCCAAAACGTATCAATACAATGTTTGGTAACTGTTATACTGCGGTATTCAAGCTATTTGTATATGCAGAGTTGCGGCACATTGCAACCATATATGTACATACATTGCATATTTTAAATATTCAATACAGCAATGAACAATAATTCTGAATTTTCCATTTATAAAACAGCAAACGAAGCATCAACTTTGTTTCTGATGCGCTGATTGCTCTAGCGTTGCGTTTCGATAACTTTTCGAACGCGTTTTGGAACAGTATACATTGCCAATATTTTGTAGTTCGATGTTATGGAACCTTATACTTTGTACGTATGCAAAGCAATTGACGTTTTGGAAGTCAGAATTGTGCTTTAATTAAAGTTATACTTCGTGTAGGAGGTTGTGTTTTTTAGGTTAAAGCTAATAAATTGGTTTTCATTACTCCAGTTTAGTGGTGGTTCAAGGTAAGCGTTGTTGTTGTTGTTGTTGTTGTAGCAGCATACAAGCCTCTTCGTATGCGACGTAAAATTATATGTTAATACATCAATACGTATAACAGAAATTGAAGTACAAGCTCAGCTACATCCTATGCAAACATTGTAGTGCCAAATATTTATTTAATTTTTTATATCAATATGTTTAATAGACCTTGAGTTTTCCAGAACTAAATTCACATAATTCTTANAGCAGCATACAATCCTCTTCGTATGCGACGTAAAATTATATGTTAATACATCAATACGTATAACAGAAATTGAAGTACAAGCTCAGCTACATCCTATGCAAACATTGTAGTGCCAAATATTTATTTAATTTTTTATATCAATATGTTTAATAGACCTTGAGTTTTCCAGAACTAAATTCACATAATTCTTAGGATTGCTTGGTTATCAGCTTATATGGTTATATTTTTAATTCAGNGGGGTATTCTCTGAGTCTTGCAAAGTCTTTGCATGGTGCACAGATTGCACGTTAAAAACCGGTTTTCGTATGGGACAGCTTTGCAAACCGTGCAATCCGTGCACCGTGCAAGGGCTTTGCAAGACTCAGAGAATACCCCTAATACAATGTTTGGTAACTGTTATACTGCGGTATTCAAACTGTTTCTATATGCAGAGTTGCGGCACATTGCAACCATATACATACATACATTGCATATTTTAAATATTCAATATAGCAATGAACAATAATTCTGAATTTTCCATTTATAAAACACCAAACGAAGCATCAACTTTGTTTCTGATGCGCTGATTGCTCTAGCGTTGCGTTTCGATAACTTTTCGAACGCGTTTTGGAACAGTATACATTGCCAATATTTTGTAGTTCGATGTTATGGAACCTTATACTTTGTACGTATGCAAAGCAATTGACGTTTTGGAAGTCAGAATTGTGCTTTAATTAAAGTTATACTTCGTGTAGGAGGTTGTGTTTTTTAGGTTAAAGCTAATAAATTGGTTTTCATTACTCCAGTTTAGTGGTGGTTCAAGGTAAGCGTTGTTGTTGTTGTTGTTGTTGTAGCAGCATACAAGCCTCTTCGTATGCGACGTAAAATTATATGTTAATACATCAATACGTATAACAGAAATTGAAGTACAAGCTCAGCTACATCCTATGCAAACATTGTAGTGCCAAATATTTATTTAANAATGTTTGGTAACTGTTATACTGCGGTATTCAAACTGTTTCTATATGCAGAGTTGCGGCACATTGCAACCATATACATACATACATTGCATATTTTAAATATTCAATATAGCAATGAACAATAATTCTGAATTTTCCATTTATAAAACACCAAACGAAGCATCAACTTTGTTTCTGATGCGCTGATTGCTCTAGCGTTGCGTTTCGATAACTTTTCGAACGCGTTTTGGAACAGTATACATTGCCAATATTTTGTAGTTCGATGTTATGGAACCTTATACTTTGTACGTATGCAAAGCAATTGACGTTTTGGAAGTCAGAATTGTGCTTTAATTAAAGTTATACTTCGTGTAGGAGGTTGTGTTTTTTAGGTTAAAGCTAATAAATTGGTTTTCATTACTCCAGTTTAGTGGTGGTTCAAGGTAAGCGTTGTTGTTGTTGTTGTAGCAGCATACAATCCTCTTCGTATGCGACGTAAAATTATATGTTAATACATCAATACGTATAACAGAAATTGAAGTACAAGCTCAGCTACATCCTATGCAAACATTGTAGTGCCAAATATTTATTTAATTTTTTATATCAATATGTTTAATAGACCTTGAGTTTTCCAGAACTAAATTCACATAATTCTTAGGATTGCTTGGTTATCAGCTTATGTGGTTATATTTTTAATTCAGTTTCCAACAATAATATTTTACACAATAATAATTTTTAATTTATTTTACACAATAATAATTAATAACCATGCAAGCGTGAATGACCTCAGTATGTATTGAGGTTTATTATGAATAAATACAATTTCTCCTAATGAGCTTGATCAAAGCATTCCAAACACATCCACAAGCCACCTGGACACTGTGGGCAATATGTAGTTATTTTATTTAGATCCGGCTGATCACCGGATGCCTTCTTCAGACAATGCACACACTTACCGCGCATGCGTGGCTTACTTATTTTCGTTAGTTTGTGATTATTCCAAGATGTTTTCAAAATAGTTTCGCCTGTTTTCACTTCCGAATACAACGATTTTGTAAAAGGCAGTAGGTGTAGTTGTTCGACTGGAGCCGCTTTCNCACATAATTCTTAGGATTGCTTGGTTATCAGCTTATATGGTTATATTTTTAATTCAGTTTCCAACAATAATATTTTACACAATAATAATTTTTAATTTATTTTATACAATAATAATTAATAACCATGCAAGCGTGAATGACCTCAGTATGTATTGAGGTTTATTATGAATAAATACAATTTCTCCTAATGAGCTTGATCAAAGCATTCCAAACACATCCACAAGCCACCTGGACACTGTGGGCAATATGTAGTTATTTTATTTAGATCCGGCTGATCACCGGATGCCTTCTTCAGACAATGCACACACTTACCGCGCATGCGTGGCTTACTTATTTTCGTTAGTTTGTGATTATTCCAAGATGTTTTCAAAATAGTTTCGCCTGTTTTCACTTCCGAATACAACGATTTTGTAAAAGGCAGTAGGTGTAGTTGTTCGACTGGAGCCGCTTTCGGTCTTGATTGTTGCTGCTGTTGGCTAGCTAAATCTTCCGATATTACTACCCGAACGCGCCTTTCCAATTTTCGCTTGTTAACTGAAATGCATAAAACTTGATTAGTAATACATATGTAGATGGATTTCATATGAGTCAGAGAAAAATATATAATTCAAAATTAAGTAAAATGAAGTTTATTATTATTATTTATTTATTTATTATTATTATTATTTGCTTAAATAAATGCTATTGAACTAGTAGAAAAAATTAAGCATAAGTACTTTATTTTAAGTATTATTTCAATACTATTGGGCTACAAATATTTTGTGGATATTTTGGTGGATGATTGTGTGTGCCCCGCACTGATTCCAAAACTTTGCGACGCGTCTTTAAATTGGCTCGGCAGCGGAATTTGGCATAATCAGAGCAACGCCAATGCACCACGCATGTGCTACCATTTTTCGCATGCACGGAATAAGTATAACCACTGTGGACTAGTTGACCTCGATAATTATACTTCAGCTTCGCAAAACATTCTGCAGTAGCCGCAATGCTGCCTGATGAATCTATAAGGCAATAAATAAGTATTTGAACATACTTTGATTAGTTTTTTACGTACATATACATACATATGGTCGTTTAAAGCACAAAACCGCGTATCGTCGTTCTGCAAAACCGCGTAACTGACATTTTCTGCCAAAAATTTGATTTGCTTACCGAAGCTCATGGCTCAAACCATATCCATTCGTCCTCAAGTTTACTAGCCAGAAATGCGATTGCTTTATTAAAGAGAGAACAATTTTTGAAATATGAATGTTTTTAATCTCTAAAAATTAATTTACGTAGCCTCACATACGCGGTTTTGCATTGTGTTGATACGAGGTTTTGTACTTTAAACGATATGTACATAACACTCTTAACTTTTTTTGTACAAGATAAAAAGTTTTTCTTACGAAAAGCTCTTATTGAAAATACAAATTTTCAATACAATATTTCCGAATATTTTCGAAATCGGTCAAAGACAAATTTTAATTCGTCCCAAATATGTCAATATATTTTGCAGATATAAAACAAAATGATTTCTAATTTAGTTATGTATATTCGTCACTTGTGCAGTCAATCTAGAAATGGTATCTATATATATCGTCGTTTAAAGTACAAAACCGCGTATCGTCATTCTGCAAAACCGCGTAACTGACATTGGCTGCCAAAAATTGGATTTGCTCACACAAGCTCTTGGCTCAATCCTTATCCATTCGTCCTGAAATATAACCGCCAGAAATGCGATTGCTTTATAAAAAAGAGAACCATTTTGAAATATGAGTGTTTTTACGCTCTAGAAAATAGTTTCTACAACTTTACATACGCGGTTTTGCATTTTGTTGATACGCAGTTTTGCACTTTTAAACGACGATATATATGTACCTATGAGTAGTCTGCGCTGGATGAAATTATATCCAAAGTGTTCAGAAAATTAACCTGATTTGTTACGAATTACATAATTGCAAATAAACAGTTTGTTCTAAGCATCGCTTATTGCAATTTTTTTTGTAGAGAATTTTCTGCTCTATATTCTAATAATTTTATTTTCTTCATAGGGTTCATATATCATAAATTCTGAGCTTTTTTGGGGTTAGTTTTTCATCGGTTTTTAATTAATTGATAACAGTTTTATATGTTGGTTGTTCAGGGTAATTTTCTGAACACTTTGGTATACATAAGTTTCATCCAGCGCCGACCATTTGCGACCGCATATGCCAGATTGAATGTACTATAATCGTAATTTGATGAATTATATCTTATAAAGTTTATGTTGGGCAACAACAAAAACCGACAAGTACACCATCTTAAATTCTTATTTAAAGGTAAATATTAAATTAATCACAGGTATAACTGCTATTTAAAGCAGCGACTTTGTTCCAGCTTTCGTTGCTCATAAACACACTTGAGTGTGCCCTTCTTACGCCGCTCTCTCACTATGGGATGGTTGTGGTCTTCGTCCACTATTGAAACACGATCACCAGCCGGATTAGTACGCACTCTAGCTCGGCATCTGTAATGTATATATGTAAATATATGTATATTTAAGAAAATTCCAAAATACCCACTTCAAGGGGCGAAACTGCACACAGCGCCAGTAAATTGTACCGCCACGTATACGGTGTCTAGAATAAGGAAACCCGTCTAAAACCAGTTGATAAGTTCCTTTTAAACTTGAACGATAATTGACTCGATTTTCAACGACATCATAAGTGCATGTTTCATCCAAGTGTTCGTCACCTCCTATATTCGTTGTAATATCTGTAATGTGTCAATATAGTTTTAAATAATTATGTTTGTAGAAATTTGGATGTGCGATAAATTCAAAATTACGCGATTATTTTATAAATATTAATAATATATAATTAATCATAATATAAATATAACATGACCATATGACATTGGTAACATGCAATCATTTCAACAGATTTCTGCCGCTTTATTTGCACAGAAAACTCTTAATTAATAAACGTATAAGTACCAATCATATTAAAATTAGAAACTCTAATTATTATATTTGTTATTTATCAACGTGTCGAGCAGCTCATCTTCCGGTTCATGTTGTACTCGTAGAGACACCGCTAACGGCCGTCGATTCTGTTTCAGTGCTCCAATGGTTCTGCTTCCGGCGTTGCCAGCGCCGTGTGCAATATTCAGTTCAACCATGCGATTACGTTCAATCATTTTTTCGATTTTTTCAGTATGTGGTGGATGATTGTGCAGTCCTCCAGACTCAGATTTCAGTTTGCCATACTCCAGGACACAACGTGCCCGACATCGTTCCGACTGTATCTTCTTGGAATAATTGTGACAGCGCCAATACTCTTTGCTATTCTTTCGACTGTGGCAGTTGTACATATAATTACGCAAAACCAGGCACGGTGTAGCCCAGGGACTAACAATAAACATCAAATTTGTGTCTGTAATAAAAGCAATCAAAGAATGATAATATTTAGTTTAAAGGATAAAATGTTTCTAAGTGTTTAAGCGAAGTTTTATTATATTAGTTATACTAATTAGTTGTTGATTATATTAGTTATACTCTCTTTTATTATTTATTTTTATTATTTTTATTTTTTATTCAGATGCCATTATTTCATATATGGCGAAAAATATGTACATCTGACTGTGAAAACAGTTTAACTTTATGTTGTTAAGCGAATTTAGGAATAGGATAAGCATGAGACGTGATATAGTACACAAATTATTTTAATATTTTATTCTTTTAAGCTTCTTTGATTTTTTTTTTATATATGTTCATATGTAAGAGATATTTTATCTTATTGCGGCCATATTGTTGTGGTAGCTCGTACTGCTGGAGTCGGAACGAATAGCTTATACTCCTTGCCACTCTTTTGGGGGCATATCTCAATATTTGAGACACTCATGAAGTCAGCTAGTTTCGGGTCTTCAGGTTTAATTTCAATGTATTCGCCAAGGTCTTCCTCTATATTATACAATGGCCGTTGACCTATACGTTGCACGTGATCTTCATGACTGTGAGAACGTCGCGCTGCGACCAATATATTCTTTTTTGTAATGACAACTGCTTTGCATCGCAACTTTAGAAAGTCAATGCAACGCCACGTTGTTTGTCCATTGGCCTGGGTAAGTTTTTTGTTGTATATGTAACCATTGTAGACTAGCTGGGCATTCTTTTTTTGGCTCCGTATGAATTTCACCTCCCCATCACCTGTATTGCAATGATAGTACAATAATAATGACAATGTAATACATTTTAATTACGTATTCACGGGATTATTGATCAGCAAATATGTGATCAAAGGTAGTAGCTGTAATGACTCCTAAATGAAAACACGACTAAAGGTTCCAACAGCATTTCAATGCTGCACAATTTATTGTCTTACAAACTTTTATATAAGTAAACATCTTAACTAATATGAATGGTTAACTATATAACTATGTACATATACCTATTTTAATAAACTTTAAGAAAGCTCTTAATCTTTTAAATGCACAAAATTGTAAATAGTTGATTGTAACTTAACTGCTTACCACTGGTCCATTTCCCCGTTTTACTACTGTGGAGCTTAAAACTACTAGAAAAAGAAAAAACTTGTAGCTGTTCGGCAGCTTCAAAGTAATAAATATGTATGTATATCTATTAATTATTTGATTAGTTGTTAGGGAATCCTTGGTGGGATATAAATCAGGCAAGTGACGACTGACATATCAACAGCCAGTAATTATGTGTAGTACGGCGCATTAATCTATTATTTAGTCTATAATTTATTTAAATGATGTACTTACGTCTTCTTGAATAAAAATAAATATTTGTTCATATACATACATATCGTCGTTTAAAGTACAAAACCGCGTATCGTCATTCTGCAAAACCGCGTAATTGAGATTGGCTGCCAAAAATTGGATTTGCTCACACAAGCTCTTGGCTCAATCCTTATCCATTCGTCCTGAAATATACTAGTCAGAAATGCTGTTGCTTTATAAAAAAGAGAACCATTTTGAAATTAGTGTTTTTACGCTCTAGAAAATAATTTCTACAACTTCACATACGCGGTTTTGCATTTTGCTGATACGCGGTTTTGCACTTTAAACGGCGATATGTAGATATACCAATGAAAAGTATGGCTCCTTATTCCGATCTACATAAGTGAAAATTCGGACTTCACTTTCTTATAAAGATGCATTTAAAACATATTTTAACTTTTAAAGTTATTGTTAATTGCACGTACCTGTTTTCGTATATAGTATTACAATTAACTCTCTCGATATGAGTAAGTGTGCTTCCATTGCTGCCTATTTGGGAGCTGTGAATGCATATTATACATATTACACTGCTTTTTAATAAATTCTTTTCTCGCCCGTTGTAATAGAATACTCCATATATGCTGCATAGCATTTGAATATAAAATCACCTCAGAATTTTTTAAATAATTACAATCCCACTTAACAAAAAGAATTCACTTTTTCAAAGTAATGACATACGAAAACACAAGCCATTGATATAAACAGATATGTGTCCAAAAATTAGCATCAGAGCTGCCAAGGTCTTGTAATAAATGGCCATAGAGTTGCTTTATTTGTGCTATTTATTCATAACTTGGAGGTTACACGTATCAAGAGCATGAAAGCAAGTTGCAATGCTCACACTTTTTACTAATAAATAAAAGGTGCGTTCGTTTAAAATCTCCAGTAAAAGCATCCAACTGCCAAATTCTGGCGAAATGTCATCTGTTCTCTCACAAGAGAAAAATATCCAAAATAGTACGCGAACAGAAAATTTACAGAAACTTGCAAGTTAGACGAACAGCTGATATAATTTTTGTTTACATTCAAAAGTGTAAAATTTAAAACGTACGAAAAGTCATCACAAAGTGTTATACTGACACAGTTTATTAATTAAACAAATAACTACTTACTTCTTACAAGTTAATTAGTCGCATTTTGTAATTTTTAACTTCCAAACCATCTAATTCAATCTTGTGATTTGCGTAAATGCCAACCAGCTGTTTTTGATCAGCTATTTTACTGTTGGCAGAAACCAGCAGCTTCCTCTCAAAATGAAATGTCACTTTACTCTCTCAACTTCCCCTACTTTGCAAGTTTTTTACGTACGCGAACGCAAAAACTTGAAAGTTTTGGTTAAACATGAACAATTAACAGCTACGCGTACGCAATTAATAATGATTACAATATTTCCCTTCAAGTCGTGAGGCAACTTTAAAGCCAAGTCAAACAACTGGGGCCGAATCACGGCTCTCGTGATCGAGTAATATTTTTCAAAATTTTCTGTTTTGGCATCACCGCATTCGGGATCGAGTAAAATTTATCGAAATTTGGCATCACCCCATTCGATATCGAGCAGACGTTCGAGTAGAATTATTCAAAACACCATTCGACAGTAAATTTTGCATCGAGAAGTGGGAAATTAAAATNCTAATTGCAAGACGGAGGGTACTGATGTGGACATATGCCCCTCAAACTCAAGCTCCGAAAGCACGTACTCGAACGCAGGTTTTGACAGTCGGAAACGTTTTTTGAATCTGCAAATAAAGAACTTTAACGTATGAAACAAATACATACTAGAAAGGTTAGAATCATTAAAACTTACGCTGCTGCTGGTAAACTTAAGGGATTGCTTTTGCCACGTAATCCTCTCCGTATCTGCACTTGTCTGACTTCATTATCAGAATAAGATGAGCTCGAATAAAAAAATACTGAAATATTCATTTTATAATAACTGATATGAATATTTTATTTCTTGTTTACGTTTGAGAAATGGTTAAAGATGATACATTTACTAATTGGCAACCGATTAATAATCGAAGAAATTTCGCTAGCTTGCGAATCGAGGGCCACGATTTGCCTATTCGATTCGAATCGAAATTTTTCTCTACTCGACCAGTCACTCGTTCACGAGAGCCGTGATTCGGCCCCTGATCTCAGTTAGTCTGTTCCAGTACTTCGGGATTTAGTCAAAAATGGCCAGGAAGATATATTTAGCCCTTTCTGCATTTCGACTCGAATCGAAATTTTCTCCGTTTGGCAACTTTGGCATTCTGCGTTCCGTTTCATGAACCAAACATACAAGATCACGTAAGAACGCGACGTTGTATTTGTAACTGGTTTTGAGAAAAAAGTTTGCGAAAGCGGGTTCGTCAGCTGAGCGTTGCCTTGATGACGGTATTTTGAAAATAAAATTGCGTGCGGCCCTTGAAGACGAATTTATTATAAATTACATTATCTCAATTGTTTCTTTTGTTAACTACATACATATGTACACCGCGAAGAAAACTTAACATGAAATATTCATTCCNCCTTGATGACGGTATTTTGAAAATAAAATTGCGTGCGGCCCTTGAAGACGAATTTATTATAAATTACATTATCTCAATTGTTTCTTTTGTTATGTAACTACATACATATGTACACCGCGAAGAAAACTTAACATGAAATATTCATTCCCTATAATAAATTACATTCCCTATAATAAATTTTTTTCCACATTTGAACTACGATTGATAAATAACCTTTGAAATTGATTTGCGAGTTAACCATATTCTCAAATGGAGATCAAACTTACCTTTTTATTGAGAAGGCTGTAATTTTCAAATCAATATCAAATCATTTTCAAACCTTTGACATTTGAGAAAGGCTTTGATTCCAAATCATTCTCAAATGTATATCAAACCTAATTGTTTTCTGGGTAATACGTACCCATTCAACATGTTATGAAATTATTGATCATATTGGAGAGTCTTCTGCGCGATTAAAACGATCATAAATGCGCTTTTGTCGGTAAAAAATGGTACCCTGCCCGCGACTCTTCTTAGCGAGTCTTTTACTACCCGCTTTTCTGATCACCTCTGACACTTTTTCGAGTCGTATTTATGAGTCTCGTGCGAATAACTTTTCAGCCATATTTCTAAACACTTTCGAGTCTAGCTCGAGTCATTAATAAGTTCTATTTCTAATCCTTTTCGAGTCTTTTGCTAGTCATTTTTCAGTTGCATTTCTAATCATTTGAGTTATTTTTTTGTCGTATTTGTAATTGTGAGCCTTTTTTGAGTCACTTTTCAGCTGTAATTCAAATCCCCCGCGTGTCTTTTCCCAGTCATTTTTCAGTCGTATTTCTAAAAGTTTTGAAGTCTTTTCCAAGTCCTTTTCAGTCTATTTACAAATCGTTTGTGCTGCAAAAAAATAAATATTAATTTAATTTATAATTAGCAAATCAGCATACATATTTTATTGAGTTCAAAAAGGCGTTAATGAAATAACAAAATTAAGACTATATACCTATATATATACGGACTATAACCACGCCCACTTCCCATACAATGGTATTTCAGTAAATATTAGATGCAAATTGTTGAAAATTAGTATGTGGAGTAGAATTGTGGCTAAAAATAATATTGTTATGAAACTTTTTAACCGCCTTCACAAAAATGAAAAGGTTATTAGTTCGTCGGAATATTTTTTTATGTATGTTACCGCATAACTTTGGACCACGTCTATAATCCTTTTTAATAGAAAGGTGTTTGATCATGAAAAATTTAACGGTTATCTTAAATTTTTATATGAGAATTGAAGTCGGTTTTGTTTTTTGCTTAAAAATTGCTTGTGTTTAAATCGTTTCCATAAATTCCTGCTATTTATTTTAATACTTACATTATTTTAAGTTTGCTAAATTGTATCGTATTGTATAAAAACGGGCAGCCGCTTGCAAGCGTATGAAATTGAACAGCTGATACTATAGCCATCGTATGGCAATACCAAAATTTAACGCCATACGATAAACGGTAGCTATCCAATTTCATTTGCTAGAATTTAGTTCATGTCATGGAATATAGGTCGGTTTTACTTTTTGTCGAAATTCACAAACCAAGGCCCCTATTATGGGTTACATTCGGGCCCCTATTGCGAGTGTAGACTGGTAGTAGAATAGAAATTTCTCGATCGAGTCGATCATCTTTTATTTTGCTATTGTGTAACTTGATCGATACAAATTTGTACTATTGTGAATGGTTGACTGAATTGTAAACAGCTGTTTGTTTGTTTACATTTGTTTCTTTAGTGTTTCATTTACATCATTTTTTAAATAATTGCTTTTATTATAAAATTTAAAAATTGATACAGCTGAAATATGGTTTAGTGATAAGGAAGATGATGTGGAAGCTAATAGATTAGAGTTGGCTAAAGCAAGGAAGGAATTACGAAATTCGGCGACCCCTTGGATTTGGAAGATGAAGTGTATGTACATATGTGAGTTTTATGAATAGGAGTTACGTTCCAGATGCTTCACGGTTTGCAGGTTTTACAGAATTTGCAGGAAAAGCTGTTTTCCTCATTAATAAAATTTATGGAAGTTTAAGAAATACGGTACGGTTTAGCTATTTGTACAGCGATGTTGGGTATTTGTGTCCAAACGCGTGACCCGAGTTTAAAAACTTTAANTTTGGAAGATGAAGTGTATGTACATATGTGAGTTTTATGAATAGGAGTTACGTTCCAGATGCTTCACGGTTTGCAGGTTTTACAGAATTTGCAGGAAAAGCTGTTTTCCTCATTAATAAAATTTATGGAAGTTTAAGAAATACGGTACGGTTTAGCTATTTGTACAGCGATGTTGGGTATTTGTGTCCAAACGCGTGACCCGAGTTTAAAAACTTTAACATACAAGTGTAGTGAAAAAATTCAACTTTAATTTAAAATAAAGATTTCATTTTCCGAGGACTAGTCAATTAATAAATTATGCAGTTTTTTGTAAACTTTTGATGTTGGTTCTGCGCAAAAAGACTGTGGATGGCGTAGCCGGAGTTATATGCACAAGAAATATTGTATATGTATCTTTCCCAATAGAAGCAGAGCTTCCTCCCCTCCTCTTTCCGGAAATTCCTTTGCCTATGTCCTTACTCTCCTGCATCAGCACGCCCAAACGCGCAAGTTGCCTTTTGTTGATTATAATTTTTGATCTGTAATTCAGACACATACATACATATGTATATTTCACAATTTTTTACAACGTCGAGTTCAATTGGCTTATTACTTTTTATCCATTAGACTGCGTTTATACAGGGAAACTTTTGTCGACGCGATTTTTCACATTCCCTTTTGGTGTTGCTCATTTCATTTACACACGACGATTTTTGTGTATGCAATTGTTGTTGTCAGCTGTGAACCGCTAACTCAATTTACACAGACGAACGAGAGCACAAAGCGTGTTGCCCGAGCACGAGCAACTCGGTGCCCCTCTCCTTTCCTCGTCACGCTCTCTCCTACAAACGTCGAGTTGCGGCAACAAAAATCGCCGTGTGTAAATGAGCACTTATAGTACATTCTTATGTACGCTGGCTATCGAAGATCGAAAGTGAAATTCGTATTATGAGCTATGCAAGCGTGTCGAAATTTTCGTTGAGTATCGAATTTTGTGTCGAACAGAATTTTGCTTTCGATGGTGTAGCAAAGTGTTAGAAAATTGTGAAAAATTTATGATTTTGTATATGTTTTCTTACATTTTGGCGGCTAGACACTAATTTTAAACAATTTTTTATTAATTTCATGCAGTTCTAACATCGTGAATACTAAACACAAGCTCGAAAGGCTGGTTTTACTTGTGAAAGAAAATCCCAATACTCTGTTGGCACGATCTCTGAGAACAAAATCGTAGCGCTGTTGATAGTTTTAAAATATTTTAAATAGATTTGGCTCACACACGCCTCTTTAGATGGTTGGAACTTTTTAATGAATCTGTAGACAAATTTCTTAAATATATTTTATATCAAAATATATTCGAAAGACTAATAAACTTAAACTCTCTTAAACATTTGCTACTCCTGGATAGTTTACTAAGCTCTCATCCTCTGACGAATCGTTGAACCAGAACTCGTTGTACTCATTTTACCACGTTTTTATAAACTTGCTTTCTTTTTTACTTCATTTTAATTAGAACAAATTTAAATAAATATGTATAAGCGCAATATTTAGTTTGCTCGATTTGTAAACAAAGCTTCTCAGCGGTGAAAAATATACTATTGTGAACAACCTAAACGAGCGAAATTCACAATAGCGCTATTCTTCATCGAATGAGCGCCATAATACCAAATGAAAATTCGTTCGCTCAGCACTTTCGACCACAGTCGAAAATCGAATGCAACTCATAATAGGGGCCTAAGGTCCCTATTGCGAGTGTCGACTGGCAGTAGAATAGAAATTTGTCGATCGAGTCGATCATCTTTAATTTTGCTATTGTGTAACTTGATCGATAAAAATTTGTACTATTGTGAATGGTTGACAGAATTGTAAACAGCTGTTTGTTTGTTTACATTTGTTTCTTGAGTGTTTTATTTACATCATTTTTAAAATAATTGCTTTTATTATAAAATTAAAAAAATGGACACAGTTGAAACATGGTTTAGTGATGAGGAAGATGATGCGGAAGCTAATAAATTAGTAGAGTTGTCGAAAGCAAGGAGGGAATTGCGGGATTCGTCGGATCCCTTGGACTTGGAAGGTGTATGTACATGTGTGAGTTTTATGAATAGGAGTTGCGTTCCCGATGCTTCACGGTTTTTAGGCTTTACATGATTTGCAGGAAAAGCTGNCGATAGCCAGCGAAGATCGAAAATCGAATGCAGCTCATAATAAGGGCCTTTGTGTCCAAACGCGTGACCCGAGTTTAAAAACCTTAACATAACAACATAACAAGTGTATTGAAAGAATTCAACTTTAATTTAAAATAAAGATTTCAAATTTCCGAGCACTAGTCAATTAATAAATTATGCAGTTTTTTTTGTATAAACTTTTGATGTTGGTTCTGCGCAAAAACACTGTCACCCCTATTGCGAGTGTCGACTGGCAGTAGATAAACGACTATTAAGCGATTATCGATTCTATTGCTGTTTGTTAGTCGTTGGAGTTTGCGTTTATAAAATTTACATAAGAAAGTGGTACTATAATGGATAAAAAGTAAGTCAATTGAATTGGAAGTTGTTAAAAATTGTGAAATATACATATGTCGTGTCGAATGCAAGTCGTTTTTCGAGTCCAATCGTATCGAAAATTCCACGTCATTGCGTAAAATTTCCACTCGACTAGGGTATTAAAACGGAAAAGCTTGGCAGCACTGTATAGTTTTCGACGATTTTGGTCGTTTACTTATTTCATTACGACAATATACAATGCTACTGTTGTCGAGTCGTACAATTTAGCCTAATTTACGACTTACGCAATGAGGCTGGAGAGTGAAGACATAGGCAAAGGAATTTCCGGAAAGAGTAGGGTAGGAAGCTCCGCTTCTATTGGAAAAGATACATATACAATATTTCTTGTGACATATAACTCCGGCTACGACCATCCACAGTGTTTTTGCGCAGACCAACATCAAAAGTTTATACAAAAAAAACTGCATAATTTATTAATTGACTAGTGCTCGGAAATTTGAAATCTTTATTTTAAATTAAAGTTGAATTCTTTCAATACACT
>NW_016159020.1:74129-99777 GCF_001687245.7 Rhagoletis zephyria
CACATACATGCATATGTATATTTCACAATTTTTTACAACTTCCAGTTCAATTGACTTACTTTTTATCCATTATAGTACCACTTTCTTATGTAAATTTTATAAACGCAAACTCCAACGACTAAAAAACAGCAATAGAAGAATGAGCGATTAAAAAGTATTCACAGTCGCTAATTGAGCGACTAAGCGACACTCGCAATAGCATCGCTAATCGATAATCGCTTAATAGTCGTTTATCTACTGCCAGTCGACATTCGCAATAGGGGTGCGTATCTTAAGTTTCACGCCATTGCCTAAAATTTCCACTCGACTAGTGTATTAAAGTGGGAAAACTTGGCAGCACTGTATAGTTTACGACGATTTTCGTCGTTTACTTATTTTCAGCACGGCTGTATACAATGCCAATATTGTCGAGTCGTACAATTGAGCCTAATTTACGACTTACGCAATGAGGCTGATTATGGCGCTCATTCGATGAAGAATAGCGCTATTCTGCATCAGTACGAACAACCGCGCAAGTTGCTTATAATTTTTGATCTGTAATTCAGACACATACATGCATATGTATATTTCACAATTTTTTACAACTTCCAGTTCAATTGACTTACTTTTTATCCATTATAGTACCACTTTCTTATGTAAATTTTATAAACGCAAACTCCAACGACTAAAAAACAGCAATAGAAGGATGAGCGATTAAAAAGTATTCACAGTCGCTAATTGAGCGACTAAGCGACACTCGCAATAGCATCGATAATCGATAATCGCTTAATAGTCGTTTATCTACTGCCAATCGACATTCGCAATAGGGGTGATTGAATAGCAACCATCGACCTTTCCGATGCGTTTTTTACATTCCTACTTGAAGATCGAAGGCAATTCGATAATAAGAACCCCGATGATTCCTGAATGAGAATGTCCCAGCATGAACCAAATATACAAGATTACGTAAGAACGCGACGTTGTATTTGTAACTGGTTTTGAGAAAAAAAATTGTGAAAGCGGGTTCGTCAGCTGAGCGTTTGTTTACATCACAAGCACCACTATTTTACACTTTAATTCAAGTAAAGAGTTAATTCAACATGACAACACATTTTAAAGCATTTTGTTGCATCATTTTACCTAAATTGTGCGTAAAGTGGCTGACAATAATTTTGGCTAATTTTGGTTTTCGTTGTTTTCTTTACTTTTCGCTCGTTTTCCAGCGAAACAAGATGGCGTAGAACCCGCTAAAAAATCGACTTTTTTTCACCTTGTTCTTACGTGATCTTGTGTCTTTCGGTCATGATGTCCCAGTGTGAATCCTACCATTTACTCCATGTTTATAACTAATGATTAAGACTCGGCAATGTTATCGCCGTTGCTTGTCTAAGCAACATCTCATGCCAAGCCGAATTTATACAAGGCGGTATCGGTTGAGCAATAGTCATGCCTATTATGGTATCCGACGGATGCCATCCGCACGGATCTAATCAGATTCGCACTGTCGGAATAAGCGAGTGCGAAGGATTAGATTCGTGCGAATGGTATCTGCCTGGCCGGAATAGGTATGTTTCCGAGGGACGACATTCTCATGAATATAATTCGTCTCACTCCCTTGTTATGACAGTGCGAATCAGATTAGATCCGCGCCGATGCAAAGAACGTAAATCTATGAGACAACACGTTATAATTGTAGCGAGTGTGAACACCAGGAGCGTGCCTTCCCTTTTCATCCAGTCTAAAAACGTATTTGAGCAAAAGAGAAGGCACGCTCCTGATGTTCACACACGCTACAATTATAGCGTGTTGTCTCTTATAGATTTACGTTCATTGGCCGATGGCATCCGTCGGATACCGTAGTAGACATGAATAAAGTTATACGCACCTTAATACGGTGTTCGCATGAGGCGCACTTCATTGGAAGCGAAGGCCGTTCACACCAGGCGATTGTTGCTTTCAACTAAACGCTGCCTCATGCAAACACCGTATGACGGCAATTACCACAAGAATACAACAAACACATCATTTTTGTGGGCTTGTCCGAGTTGCAATCACAACCGCGAATTATTAAAGTATCACGTTCTGTGTGAATTTCTAGCAATGTATTATCAGTTGAGCAGTTGCAACAATGTTGCCATTTTTCATCAGTACGGCAGTAATGCCGCTTTTATTACGTGCCTCGAACAGGCCCTATATTCTGGAGGACCGCGACGAATTCAAGCAACACCACCTTGTATAAGTTCGCCTTGTCTTATGCAGCGTTAACATAAGGCGATTAATATTGAATTAAAAATTGCCGACTGACTTCGTCGTAAGCGATTCGAATGGCCGTTTCAACTAAAAGTTGCCTGCAAAATCGCCTCATGTGAACACCCTATTAGGAATTTATCATGCATTTCTAAATTTTCAGTATACAAATTATTTTAGGGACCAATCCACTAGCTCGTTTCTGTAACTTTTCTATTCCAAGGCGCATTCATGTATGAAATCGTCGCCCTGTTCTCTACTGCTAATTAGTAGAGAAAGACGTATATTCTCTACCAGTAGAGAAGTTACAGAAACGAGCTACAGATTCGTCGTTATTAAATTCTGAAGGAATTTCGTTTTGTTTGTAGCTTTTAATGCGTCTAACTAAATGATGTACAAGCAATTATGAATTGACTTAATCGTTTAATATATGTATTACCAAAAATTGTTTTAGCTTACCCAAATTCTTCAAGTTCTCACATAAAATTATGTCTAAAAAAATCCACTCTTATTTTCACCAATAAATTATTATCATAAAACATGCGTCACAAACACATAATTATTGTAATGAATATGCACACATATATTGATTGCACTCATTAAAATCTTTACGAGGCCACTTTTCATGCATATACAATTTAAATAAGTTAAGGTGAACCGAATCACGACCGTTGCATCGTTCAATAAAGTAGATGCAATTGTTTTTATATTTTACGTAAAATACGTACGGAAAGCTTCATATACGTATAATTATACTAAAGATTTCGTTGCCGCAAGCACATCTTAAGAAAGGCTTATTTACGGTTCTATTGCGACCAACCTTTGTCAAGCTGACTTCATGCAACATGGAAGCAAGTTCAACTGATCCATTCTACTGAAAACACCTATGTTTTTCATTGCTTATATTCTAAATGCGTGGAATAGTACACTAGACATTTTACGTTCATATGAAGAACTAAATTAGTCCAATTAGCTGCTAATTTTGAATTTTTTACAAGTGTATCGTTTCAGAAAATAATTCAGTTAAGCTTGCACCATTATCTTAAAGCTACAAAATAAATTAGTATTCAACCAACCTTGTGCGTCACTGTTCGCCTGATCCGCCACGTCCACGTACGAATTGTCTGAGAATGATGATTGTTGTTGTTTCACCAAAGCCTTTGATGTAGTTGCATTCGCACCACCGCCAGACACATTACTACTTTGCCCCGTCGTCGCACCCGTAGGTGCTTCATCGTTTTCCGTGAAATAGCTTTCATCATACCGTAGTTCCCCATATGAATCATCTTCTACATATGTGGTCTCATTTTCCCCTCCTTCTACGTCTCCGGCCTCTTCCGCATAGTCCGGTTCTGATTTTGTGGGCAATTCTATTGGCAAGTCAATATATTCGGGTTCAGGTTGTTGTTGTTGAACTTGTGCCTTAGGTTCCGGTGCAGGGGCAGCTACAACAGCTGTTTGTACAGTAATTTGCTGGGCCCCGGTCGACGGATCAGATGTGTCTAGGGGGTCAATTGTACTTTTGGTGCGTTTGATGTGGGGTCCACTTCCAATGCTACGCGCTGGTCGCTTATGCGTAACAACAGTGGTAGTAGCGGCGGTAGTGGTACTTGCGATTTGCTGAGGTGCTATATGCGTTTGACTTTGAGTCTGTTGCAGATGTTGGGTTTGTGGTTGAGTAACTACTTGCTGCGCAGGAGGAGCTGAAGTTGTTTGAATAACTATTTGAGTTTGTTTATCATCTCCAGAGTCCTCCACCGATTCAATTTTAAATGAACGGGTTGCTGATGTACGTTGACGAACGCGAGGCGAGGAAATTTGCTGAATTTGGGGCGTAGGTGTTGAAGGTTCTGCTGGAGATTGCGACGGTGGTGGATCGCTCTAAATGAAACATTTTTAACATGTAGTTTTTACAAGAATAAAGATGTTACTTAAAATGCGTATATTACACAAATACATTTTACAAACGCTCATAAACTCATAAATACTTATCGCACATTCAGGTGTCATGATCCAAAAAATACAAATATTGAGCTAACTATGCAGAAATTACTGCGCCCTCTTCTTCTATGTTGTGTGAAAATTTCTTAGCTGTATCAATAACCAGTTTTAATATGGGACTACAGATACCGTTTTTAAATCTATTATATCGTAGATTGATTATTAATCGAGCTCTTCCAATTCGATACGTGAATCAATTCAAAAAATTCGATAATCGACATTCGATTTTTGCTCAGTTGATGCATGTGAACTATTATAAACTGAATTCGGAATTAGGGCTGGTACAAAAGAAATAACATGCGAGAGCAAAAACCAAAGAATTCAATGACTTATACTAGGTTCACATATAAGTAGATTATCCTCATTTTCGAGCTTAACACCCTAATCTGTAATTATAACAAGAGATTAGCCATATAAAATTCGTCCCTTGTTAATCTGTAATTATAAAATAATCTCAGATTTAACCGACAACTTTTCGGTGTCCATTCTAGTTTTATCGATTGTTTTTGCGAAAGAGAAGAGAAATGCCAAATTTAAAAGTAAACAAAAATGTACGCTAGTAAATAAAAGAGGTTTGTTAAGGTATTATTAATAAAATGTTAAGTTAAAATATATTTATATTGCTTATTATAGCAGAAAAACGTGGCACAGAGAATAAACATAACTTTTCCTTGAGATGTGAGAATAACAAGCACAACAAATTAGCCGTCAAATCTGAGATTTGCCTGTGTAGACGGGGTGATTAAAAAACGAGCTTTGATTGTTTTATCTCCTCCGACTATAAGGCTTCACAGGGAAAATAACTCTATAAAATTATAGCTAAAACAACAAAAACTCACAAAAACTATAATTTCGAACTTTATGCAAATTTTCATAAAAGATTTTCCCTCTCCCCCTCTTTAGTAAGGCACCGTGTGTGTGTGCAACCTTTTTAAAAAAAAAAAAAAACTCTCAGTGTCACGTGTGCAATCGTTTAATTGTTGAATCATGTAAATGAGGGACGTTTTTAGTCTTTTAAATATTAAGATTTTTGCTGACTTACGAATAATTGCTTAATTTTACCTATTTACGCGCCAAATGAATGTAGTATTGCAATTTGCAAAAACACTGTTAACAGCTTACATAAAAACATCGATGCATCGATGTTTCTCCAGCTCTAATACAAGCTCAACGTAGTTAAAATACATGAAATGATGGCAATGCAGACATTTTTTAGTTTAGCCTGGCGCATTGCATACGATAAAGCAAAATGTTAGCAAAGACCGACTTCCAAAACCTAAATTGCTTTGCATACGTACAAAGTATAACGTCCCATAACGCAGAACTACAAAATGTTGACAATGTATACTTTTCCGTTAGTTATTGGTTACCGCTGGTGTTTTAAAAACACAAATTCAGAAAAATTGTTCATTGCAATATTGAATATTTAAAACATGCAATGTATATGGTTGCAATCGGGGTATTCTCTAAACTTTCAAAGCCCTTGCACTTGGCACGGATTGCACGGCTCTCCCATATGAAAACCAGTTTAACCGTGCAAGCGCTTTTCAATACGTAGAGATTACCCCTGTGTCGCAACTCTGCATATACAAACCGTTTAAATACCGCAGTATAAGTTTCTAAACATTGTATTGATACGTTTTGGAAATCAGCCAAACATTTGCAATCTGGTTCTAGTTGTTGTTGTTGTAGCAGCATACAAATTCCACAAAGACATTTTGGGGAGTGTTGCTGGAGTGACAGTCCTTGGCCAGATATAAATCTGGGTCGTTCCGGTTACGTAGACCCGACTGTCGTGGGAACGAATCTGGTTCTAGTCTTAAAAACTGGTTTTTATGTTGTCCAAAACTAATCCCTAAATGTATGTACAGTACCAGAGTGAAAAATATCCCAAACAAAGAAGCCAAATACCTACAATTACTTAAGTCTGCTATACAAATTTATACTTCATACTGCAAGGTGGGTACAGTTTCCTACGTATACATACACAAAAAGATATGCCCACACGCATGTACAAAAATGGCGCAAAAAAAGCGTACCCTGTCCAAACACAAGATGTATGTGTGTAATTGTATACTTTTTTCAGATAAATACTTACATCAGTTAGCCCCTTTATTTGGAGAGCCTCTGCTGTGCTTATAAACGCTGGTAGAGCTTCCTGTTTTACATTTACTTCTCCACAATACATGAACTGTATTAAATCTTTAAGTGCCGTATGACTTACGTCTTTTAAAAAAACTAAAAATTAAAAAATAAAATAAAATATGTATAAATCTCTTAGCAAAGGGGAAATTTTACACTTACCGAAAGCATGTTGATTGGCCGGCATTTGGGTAAACATTTTACGAAAATAGGGCGAGCACACCGAGAGTACTAAACGGTGGGCCTTAACAAATTGCCCCTCTGCCGCTAGAGTCACATCGACCAAATCGCCCCGACATAGCGACTCATGAAAACCAGCAGACAAATTACTATTAAAATTATTCCAACACAGCGAGAATTGCTCGTCGTCCGCCATGTTGGCTGCCAGCGGTAGCGTATTCGTCGTCTAATCCGATGTCACACAAATCGATAAGTTTGTGTATGTACAGACTGAAAATTTCACAAAATAGTAACTTATTTTATATCAATGACACTCAAACAAATTCGTTTTTATTTATTTATGCTGATTGGTTTGTTTATGCTAAAATAACCCCAATTTTTCTTGAATGAAAAACTGGGAAATTATTTTGGCTCAAGTAAAATTATTGGATCAACTTTTTTAACCAGGCGTTAATATGGACACTCACCGCAAAACAAATCCAGCTGCTACAAGTTAGTTTTTAATTCACTTGAAGACTTTTTGATTTTAAATTTATTTTGGCAATCACTATTTTTTATTAAAATAGATATCGCCGCAAAGACAGCTGCACCTTTAGCAAAACACAATCCGTTCTCGGTCAAATTTACGAATGAAATCCAATTTCGACCAAACGCTTGGCGTTGTGTGCGTTTTATGGTAAAATTTCATTTCCGTAAACGGAAATTTTAGAAGCTTCATTTTGATTGGCTATCGTCATTTCAGGGTTGCTTTAAAGGTTGCCATACTAACTTTAAGTTGATGCAAAACGTAACGTAAGTAAAGAATTTGGTAAAGATAAGGGAAACTTAACAAACGCCTTCAGGCGAAATAATATTGTTTCTCTTGCACTATAACGATTCTGTAGAATGCAAATATATTAAAATGGCTTAAAAATTTAACATTTCATTTTATATCTTGGGGTAGGCTTTCAATTACATCTGTTTTTTGGGTGTTTTCGCAAAGCTATTACGAATTTTGTCATAAAACTTAGCGGAGATGTAAAGAATAGTATATATTCACATTATTTATCACTCTTTACACTTTATTAGTAATAGTATATAACTAACTTGGTGCTAAATTATTTGCAGTTTCACTAGCAAATTTTCATATGAAAAGAGCACTTAAGACATATTTTGATAAATATACGATCTTTGCAATGTTCACGTGTATTTTGTATACATTAAATGTATTTTATTTTATCTTTTAACAATATAAAATGCGCTTCATAATTTCACTACTTTTCTTCAACAAAGTAACAAGCAAAATGGCTGTAATGGAGAATAGAAAGGTGCTACCAGATGTTCGAAAATTAAATAGGTACACGAAAAGTAAGGGATATTCAACAATCTACTTCTGTTTCATAATGATCTAGATAACATTTGAGAACAAATGAATGCCCGCGGCGCTTTAAAGAAAGTAAAATCGGTCGATTTTTTTTTAATTTTCCCTGTGGCGCTTTAAAAAAAAAAACCATACTTCAATAAATAATGAAAATTTTTTATTAAAAATNGCGATTTTTTTTTTTTAATTTTCCCTGTGGCGCTTTAAAAAAAAAAAAACCATACTTCAATAAATAATGAAAATTTTTTATAAAAAATCGATGATTCGATAAAAAATGCACATTTTTATTAAAATCAATAATTCGACTGCGACTCTTTTTTTTATGTAAAACAGTTGAGGGATTCACAGCCATGTCGTAAGTGTCGTATGGTTGTATGTCGTAAACTTTAAAAGCTTAAATAAATGTTAAGAGAACTTGGAACCACAACCAACTATTTTTTAACACTGCGAAAATACATAATATGACTTTGATGGTACTTTGCAAACCCCTTTAACATGTTTTTTAGGCGTTTAAAGTTTACGACATACAACAATACGACACTTACGACACTTACGGGTATTCACAAACCCCAATTATTTCAACACAAAGTGAATATTTTCAATAAAAATCCGCCGACTTCTTTTACTATCCTCATCATCTGGCAGCACGGACAACTGTGTTCATTTCCAACACTTCCATATAATCAATGAAATTTGTATGGTATAGCCATGGGTAATAGCGCAATATTTATAGTACAGTCCCGTTGTCATACAGTGTAGCCATGGGTAAATGCGCAATTTTTTTTGGCGATAGCTCAATAACGCCAGCGTCACCTGTGGTGTCAGCGCACTAACTCAGCGCAATAGCGCAGTGTACTGAATTAAACACGGCGCCATCTGAGTGTCACTACAGTACCCATCGTCATACAGTGCAGTACAGCATACAGTGGTGTCATGTCTATTATTTCTATAAGCGCTGAGCAACGCTTGTACCGCCAACTGAATTTAATTGCTAGGAATGTAGTAAATGCCACGATATTCTATCATTCCTGAGTAAAAGCTTTAAATTTGCATTCTCAACACTCAAAAGCAAAAACAAAGGACGTGTAAATTTTCAAAGAGTTAAGGCGAATTGTGTGTGTGTCTATTATGTTGCTGGGTGTTAATGGCGTAGCGCTTTCCATATACTGGTGTTGGCACGGCAACTCCGCCGCGCCGCGCAGTGTTACCCATGCCTAATACAGTGTAATACACCATACAGCGGGGTCATGTCTATTATTTCTTTAATTTCCGGCGCTGAGCAACGCTTATACGCCAACCGAATTTAATTGCTAGGAATGTATGTACGATATTTTCATCATTCTTGAGTAAAATCTTTAAATTTGCCAAGATACATAAGTTTCTGCCGTTCTCACAACTCCAAAGCAAAAACAAAGTACGTGTACTTTTTCAAAGAATTAAGGCGAATTGTGTGCGTGTCTCATGTGTTTCTTGGTGTTAATAGCGCTTTAAATATGTTGGTGTGGTGCGGCAACTCCGGCTACGGTGTTAGCACAATTGCGCCGTGCTGCGGATTGTTACCCTTGCCTAGTATGGTGAATTGTGCAACTTTAAAAGTTAACAACTCTTTAAATAGAAGCCTCCGCGCTCTGGGGGTTTCACTCACAGTATATACAGTAATAAACCTTTTTGAGTACTCCTCTGGGTTAAAATCTGATCTGGGTTGATAGTGAGAATGAGCATGAATTTTGCCGATTCAGAGTTGCATACAAATTTACTGTGGTATGAAAGGGAGCAACAACCGTACTATGGCAGAGTGGCACAGGTAATTTTGTTAACAAACACTTTTCTTATAATTATAAGAGATAATTGCTATTTATTTTGCAATATTCCGATATGCAGTGTGTATCCAGAGGCAGTGGCATGTGAGCCTTACTAAAATCTACTCATCATGTTGGAGCAGCTCCGGGTAATATACAATTGAATTGAATTGAAATTTGAATTCGCTGGCTGAACTTATGACCATCTTAACCTTCGGAGTCTCCAAGCAAATGCGTGTCCTGAGTTTATACGGCAGCCATTCATAGCAATTACTATTGTATGTGTGTATAATTCATATTGTGACATTCTATACTTTGATGTTGAGTATTTTTGAGGAGCTCCGGTAATGGTCGCTTAAACTTGGGTGTGCTTAATGAGCTCTCTGGGCGGATGCGCTGGCAGGCTTTGGAGTCTGTATAGCTGTACAAATCTTTTTTTTTTGCTTTGGAATAAAGACTTAAATATATTCGGAAATTAGAAGTTTTTTCCTTGATAAATTCCCAAAATTCACGGTTTTCATAAAAATATAATGTTATAATGGATATTTTATTGATTTTAAACTTACATTTATGAAAACTCCATTCCGGGCTATAATTACGATTTGAGTTTCCAGTTTAAAGAAAGACAAGCAATAATTATGTACTTTACTATTGATATTACCGTCAATTAAGCATTGATATTATATTTAAACTACATTCTGTTCATAAATAACACAATTATATATATTTTATCCTCGAAAAGAACTTTTTCTAATCATGAGGCGAAATTCCCCACAGTAAGTGTTGCAGTGCACGCTAAACGAAAACATTGCACACAACCCAAAAGTACTCCTCGGGGACCAATTGGTGAGAAACTGCGAACAGGTTTAATACTGTAGCTCTGATCCAGTACTCCATGAACTTACAGGATTTTACACGAAGTTGCAGGAAAAATGTTCCCGTACTCCGAAATCCTCCAAAATCCTGTAAATGAGAGCGACTTTTGGAGAGTTGTGTAGAGAATGAAGTTGCAAGATTTTACCCGAACTTTTTCTTCTGTTAAATCATGAAAAGTGTCAAGCAATCACAGGTTGACGTTTTTACAGGAAAAATGGTTTTTTTGTTCCCGTACTTTTTGTTGTTACTCACTTTTTACCCTCACTTCAGAGAGTAATTTTGCTGTTTGACAGTTTTACAGGACTTTTCACGAAAAGTATTGGATCAGAGCTTGTATATACCGTGCTGATGACACTGATTTGAAAGAGAGAGAGGGTATTTGTTCAATGCTAATGTTACACTAAGGGTCTTCACATCAATTTTGGTAGTTTTGATAAATTGCTGGTTGACGCCCTGTAATTGTATCAACTGTGAACGTCGTTTTCCGGTTTCTTTTGTTATGGTCTGATTATGCATACTTCGCATAACTTCGCACAACCATTTGTACCAGTGCAATAAAAATGTATCTTAAGAAAATGTGAAGCAAAATCTAAACTCAACAGATCGTTAAGTTATTAAAAGTTCTGCTAATCTCTGGGTAATGGAATAAATACAAAATACATACAAAGTACCAAAGAAATTACAGTTTGTAGTTTATGCGAAGTTGTGCGAAGTTATGCGAAGTATGCATAATCAGACCATTAGTCTGGAAAACTATGTTTAACAACAGCGGATTCGTAGTTTTTCCCTAAAAAAAAAAAACAAATTTGTAACATAAAATTTAAGGAATTTTACTTACCCGTATGCCTTATGCCTTTCGGCAGCGGACGGATTTAAAATTGAATAAATATCGAAGAGCTGATTGCAGTTTACCAACTACCAGAAAAATTATCAAGCTTCGTTCACGATAATTCGGTATCCGGTACACCGATAATAAAATAATTTTACACAAAGAAAATACATTGGGAAAAATCACCGAGTACCAAGCTCGGTGTGAAGACCCCTACTTTAAAACAAATCTTCAAAACTTCAAACCAGTGGGGTTCAACTACTTAAAAGCAGTTGTGTTTTAAATTGTCGTTAACAATTGCAAATCCACTTTTATTAACCCATATGCAAAGTGGGCTCCATTTGGTTTTGGTACTCCAAAATCCTGTAAATGAGAGCGATTTTTGGAGAGTTGTGAAGATAATGAAGTTGCAAGATTTTACCCGAACTTTTTCTTCTGGTATAATCATGAAAAGTGTCAAGCGATCGGCAGTTTGACGTTTTTACGGAAAAAATACTTTTTCGTCCCCGTACTCCAAAATCCTGTAAATGAGAGCGATTTTTGGAGAGTACTGGATCAGAGCTATTACAAAACCAAATGGAACCCACATTGCATATGGGTTTGTATTTTTACCTTGTTAAAAAAAAAATACAATAAACAAAAATTTTACGATTTTTTTGGACTAAATGACGATTTTTTAGGGTAAATTTACGATTATCCAGCGAAAGCTTGCGGCAACGAGGACTGGAGCATTCCAGTGCGTTCATCGAACAGCTCTAAATTTTCACTAACTCTTTCGCATAACTTTGGACCACGTCAACCGATTTCGATAATTCTTTTTGCAATGGAAAGGTGGTCCCATACTAATTTGGTTTAGATCAGATCATTGAGTCATAGATATATAAATTTTTTTTAAGTCGTTTTTTTTTTGCTAAAAATTACTTGTACCTAAATAGATTAGCTAATGGCAGAGATATTCAAGTTTGAAGTTCAAGTTCAATATACAATTTTTTTTTATTCACTGTACCTTTACAATACTCTTTATAAACCAGTCCACAATGTAACATCAAAATTTTGACTTTTAACGCGACGCAACAGCTTTAGAAGATGAAGAAGAAGAAGAAGAAGAAGAAGAAGAAGAAGAAGAAGAANCGAAATAAAAGTCCTTTCGTAATAATAAACAAACCGCATATCCAAATCAAACAAATTTGGTACCAAATGAAAGAGGACTGAAATAGTTTTCAAACAGAAATGTTTCAACGAAGATTTCCACCTATTCATATATTTTTTGTATAATCTTTACATCTAATATGCGAAGAAATTTATTGTCCAGGTTATCAGATCTGCGCCGTTCGTTCGATTTTCAAAAATGAGGTGTAATCAGTAATCAGTGACTGCGAGAGTTCTTAGCTATCAAGTTTCATTACCATCCATAATTATTTTAAAAAAGTCATCCGCCATTTTGAATTTTGAAAATTTAATACCAGTTTCGAGATGATCGACGACCAACGCTCCTGGATACCAAGTTTCATAACAATCAATAATTTTTTTTTAAGTCGTCTGTCATATTGGATCCGTCATTTGAATTTTGAGAATTTAATATAAACATTTCTAACGTACTATATTCTCGATTCGTCCCTATGTGCGATCGGAAAAATAAAATAAGTTCCGAATTGAAAACAATTTTGAATCAGTACACTTTTAAATTTCAAAGCGTATTGAAATTTGGTCTATGCATCCGTTTTGAATCGCAGTGCACTGGGTTAAAGCGCCTTATGAACGCTTGATATGTATGAAGAAAACACTGTGCCTTATTGTTTTTACACATAAAATTCTCCAGTTACTAAACAAAGTGCGGTTTAGCAGCTCAACAGAAGATTTAATTTAAGTTAAAAATACATCCATATATTTGTAGTTGCTTAAAATTAAATTTATTTTTAAACTGATATTTACATTTTTTATATTTAATCACTTACTCCCATTAGATACAAACATTTGTGTGCCTTCCTAATTATATAAATATATGTACATATAAAATGTTTTTCATATTTCCCTACCACTTTATAATTAAAAGAGTAAAAAATTATTGTACGCAGATCACAATTAAAATTTGTATAAACTTTTTCGGGATTCAAAAGGTGTCATGATAAGTCTTTTAGTGACAAATTTATCTTTTTGTTTGTTGTTGTTTTGAATTTATATTGATACTTATTTATCTTAACAACAATAATGTATTATTATCGGGATATTCACAACGGTGTCGCAAGTCTCGTATTGTTTTTTTGTCGTTAATTTTAAATGCTTAAAGATATACTTAGGGGGTCTTAAGGTACCATAAAAGTCATATAATAAGTTTTCATACTGTTAAAAGCTAGTTAGTTCTGATTTCAAGTCGTCCAAAGATTTATTTAACCGTTTAAAGTTTCCTACATACGGCAATATGAAGCCGTTGTGAATACATGAAATATGACAATACGCTCGTTATGACACCTTGTGCGTTCCCCAATTATATATGCATATGTGTATGTATGTAAATTGGATATTTTCAGCAGTTTCTGGCCTAATTTATTAACATTTTTTATTTGTATGTATGTAGTATGTTCACTAGGGTGGTCCAAAATAAGTAAAGTTGGAACTTTATTCCTCTCACCCCTAGTACTGTTCTACATCGAAAAAATGCACCCCTATTTTTAGTTGAAATCAAAAAATATTTAGAGGTCGCTCAAAGTTTTCCATGCAGTTTATATGGAAAAAACCACTTGTCGTAGAAATGGTATGGAATTCCTAAAAGTTAATATTTTTCGATCGCAAACCTCTGGTTCTCGTCAGGAGACTTCCAATAACAATACCCAATTATTTGTTTAACCATTTTTTAGTACTAAAGATTTTTTATTTATCCCCCCATAGCATTTTCTGACATTTCTGGGGGCTTTGGTGGACCTATAAAATATAGTTACTATGATAAAATGGGTAAATAAATGATTGGGTATTATTATTGGCAATTTCCTGAAGAGAAGCAGAGGTTTCCGATCGAAAAATATTGATGTTGAAGAATTCCGTACCATTTCTACGAAAAGTGGTTTTTTCCCCATATAAAATACATGGAAAACTTTGAGCGACCTCAAAAAAATTTTTTGATTTCAAAATAAAAAAATGTGGGTATATTTTTTCGGTATAGAACAATCCTAGGGGGTGAGAGCATACAAATTCCGACTATATTTTTTCTCACGTATTTTTGGACCACCCTAATATACACATACATATGTATGTAGGTATGTATGTAATGCCTGCATTTAAATTTTCCTATTTCTAAGTACGTACGTATGAATTTGTACCGTATGCTAAATATTATTTACATAACCGAAAACGAAACTTATGATTATGTAAAAAATAAAAACAATAATGTAATACTACAACATTCTTCTTTGGCGCAAAATCCCGTTATCAGCTTAAGCCTTTCGCTTGAGCCCCACCATGCAGAGCGTAAAGAATATAACAATCCATGCGGACATTACTATGAATCCATTGTAAACTTGCCCGTTTGTAATGGACCAACCTTTCTCAATAATATTTCGCGCTGATATAGATGGTATTGTAAATGGGAAAAATAAGACAATCTCTTGTAAAGACTTCGGCATACCTTCTAGTGGCCATAGCAATCCTGAAAATATTGGAAATAAATATTAATGAGTAACTACATATCTACGTGCATATGTATGTGCATATGTATGTACAAACATATATACCCTGTAGTGAAACGCACTAAAGCTGAAATTAGTCAAGAACGTAAACCTACCGGTACGTAAACCCGAGTCAGCTGACACGATCTGTCTTACCAAACCGCCATGTAAATGAAAACTCAACACCGCAGAATTTTTCTGTAGTTGTAGCCCGTAGCGCAGAAATCTGCGGAATTTAGATTTTTCCGTGTCAGCTGATTTCTCCTTCTTTAGATGCTTGCCACTTCGTCAGTTTTACAGATGGTAAAAAAGATATAAGTTCCTACTCAAAATATGTTTAAAATATTTGAAATTTACTATTGAATAAGGTTTTTGTTGAAAACTAAGTAGTTTATATTTAGCTAAAATCTATTATAGCACGAAAAATTGTAGTTGAAAGGGAAGTTTATGAAAAGGCATTGATGAGTGGCAACAGTGTAGTAAGCAACACTGAGGGCTCCAGTAATCGACAAAATTCTGCGTATACAGACTGCGTTTAAGTATACGTTCTGCGTTCTCGACTAATTTCAGCTTAATGCCGAACTGGTTCGGAGAATTTAAGATTGCGATGTTCTGCCAGTGTTGATATTTGAGATTTTTAAATTGTACTAAATTAATGAAAAAAGTGTAACTTTTTGAGTTTAATTGTACTTTGCGCCATTTCCGTCAATACGACTGCCTTTTTCCCTTATCCGAAAAAAAATCTTTTTTTGTCTACTGCAGTGTGTTTATTGTTCAATTCATTGTACAGCATTAGTTGTTTTAGGCTTAATTCAACGTAACTTATCATTGTGATCTCTTCATTATATTCCAAATTTATAAAACTACACCCCGCGACAAAATAATATAGTCACCCGGTTTGGGCTATTTATTTTATTTCTCTCAAATAAATTTTAATTATTTTTTTTAGAAAAGTATATCTTATTGTCTAACAATATATAATTAAAAACAAAAAACATCTAAACGATGTAGCGCATTTTCTTTTATATAAAATAAATTACGAACAATCGTTAAATGGAAGAAAGTGAAACAATTTTTACCCACAAAATTTCTACAAATTCTGGATTTATTTTTTTTGGTTTCTGTCAGACAATGAGCTATACTTTTATAAAAATATAATTAAAATAAATTTGAAAAATAGTAAAATAAAACCAATTGCCCAAGCCGGGCGACCGTATCACTTTGTCGCGGGTTGTATATTCAAAGATGAAGGCAATAACCATAACAAATTAATAAGTTGATAGATCAGTTTATATTAATGAAAATAAATCACATAAAATGAAATGACTAGATTTTTTCAAAAGTGATATTTCACCCGCCGGTGATAAAAAAATTGCAATCACCATAAAGCTCAACACTAATATTGCCATTCACATTTAAAATTGCAATTCAAATTTCATTTTGAAATACAAAATATAGGTATGTCCTACTTGAAAATTTCGCTTCCGTTCTGCTTTTATTTCTCGCAAGCGAGATGAAATTTTGTTGACTGGGCATTTAAAAGCATACTTTTTTCACGAAAATCCAAACGCATTCATATTTTAAAACATCTGGAATCCATCACTCCATTTTATTATTTTAAATAGTCATATTAACTCATTCTAAATTTGTATTTTTTCTTTTTTGAAAATTAATAGTTCCAAAATACTAAAATTACCAGGGACCGCAAATAACTATTATCCTTTGAAATTTCAACTCAAAAAATCACGCGGAAAGAGAAATGATACGTGCATAAGGAGTAAACCAATATATTTCTTATTACTCGGAGTACCTTCAGCGGCACTGATTTTTATTTTTTAATTTTTACTTATAAAAATCAAGTTTAATCATTATATTTTAATAAAACTCCAGAAATAACGATTATTTTCCGAGCAAAAAATAAAACTTAAAACGTAACGATTATTTTTCGAGCAAAAAATAAAACTTAAAACATAACCATTATTTTCCGAGCAAAAAATAAAATTTAAAACGTAACCGTTATTTTCCGAGCAAAAAACAAAACTCAAAACATAACGATTATTTTCTGAGTAAAAAACAAAACTTAGTTAATAACGATTAAAAAGTGATTTTTATAATAAAACTTATAACCGTTACGGTCCCTGAAAATCAAGAAATCAGATGAAATCAAGCACGACCTCGCAAACTACTGTGTATGCTAGAAAAAAATATGCTTCGTACTTTTTGCGGTCTGCACGTGCGGAATCTCGCATGAATTGTCACGCAAACTAGATTTTCAAGCAGGAGAAGGCGGCCAGTAACTTAAATTCAAAATTACTAAGAATCAAAGTTCCAGCGAAGATTAGAACGTTGGGTTCAAAAAGTATTTTTGATGTTAAAATTGTACTAAAAATCGGTAAATTGTATTTTTGTACTTTTTAAAGCTAATTGTACTGAAAAAAGTACAATTGTACGTAAAATATCAACACTGTGTCCTACTAAGTGTCAATTGCCCGCCTCTACATCGCTTTTTCGACAGTGCCGAACCAGCTCTATAGTTCCGAACTAGTTCTAAATTCGTCACCTTAGGTCGGTGTTATGCAGACAAACTTTTGTTTGGCACAGGGTTGCACGTTCATTATGGTTTTCATGGCTATTACCAACACGAAATGAGAATTTCAGAATACATAACGCGCATAATTAATATATTTTTTATGATATCGTATAGGCAATTAACTGTGCCCTAATCATTGAAGCTCCTACAGCATAAATTCAGTTCTCTGGCTTTAGGTATCACGGCAACTTTTGCGTATAGCAACAACTATCTAAAATGTTTGTATATGACAACACCGAATTTGCAGCAGTTTGACCAAAAAAAATTAGTTTGCTGTGAGAGTCGCCAAACTCGCTCTCTCCGAGCCAGTTTGCCAAACAAAATTTCTGCATAACACCGACCTTAGATCTATATTCCTAATGAAAAGTTATTGTATTATTTGTGCCTTAAATTATTTTCTGTGACTACACATCTATTTTGTTATAAGTGCATTTGTGTTACTGAATGGAAAAGGTTAGAGTCCCAAACTTTTTTTCTCATAGACCCCTTTCAAAAATTTACTGATTTCGGTGGACCCCCTGCTGATAATAATAATAATAGATTGGCTCTTACAAATATGTTAGTGTTTGGCCGAGCTTCTCCTCCGACCCCCTGCTGATACATTTCTAAATATTCCCAAAGCTCGTAAAAAAATTAAATGTGACAATTAGATTATAAAAAAAATGTGATGTGTGTGATTGTGTGTAAAGCTCGTAAATACATCAAAAAAACTCTCTCGCTCGGAAGAGTTAAATTTTTTAAGAGGACTGCGAGCAGTTTTGCCCACCTGCATGCCCTCGATGCCTCTCAGTCATTTCAGAGCGAAGTTTTTGATGGTGGCTTCGATTGCCGAAGGTGGGAGTGCTAAAACTAGTTGCGGACCGAGGAATGCCTGGTCTGGGCCTACTCTGGTACGGGTACTTCAGAGTGACCAGACACCCAGAGTAAAACAACCTCGTTATGTTCACCATCATATTTTAGTCGAGAATTGTACTGCCGAACTAGTTTGGAAATACTTAAATATAGGGCTGGTCAATGCCTTAAGTGCAGCTTGGTTGTCAGTGCAGTCACGTAAACTCCTTCCCCCCCACCTATGTTCCACCACGTAGTAGTAAATAAAGAGGCTATCAAGCAACCATTTTGGTTCTTTACATCGAAACCAGATAAATCTTCGTCGACCCCCATTTACAACTCATGGACCCCCATATTTTTTTCACGTCACCGTGGACCCCCGTCGAGTCTTCCGTGGACCCCTGGTGGGTTAGAGTAAAATATCTTTTAGAAAACTATGAATTTTTAATTGTTCTTGCTTCTTGCATCACATTATACTTAGCGTCTTTTGCACTCATAGCTGCGATATTGTCGTTTTAAAAAAATTATATATAATAGTTTTGTAAAAGTACCAGATTTCGCTACTTTTGAACTGGCCAGAATCTAAATACTAAGTTTTGCCGATAAAGAATTAGTACTAAAATAGAAAATTGATTCACTAGTTCGGGTCTTCCCTGCAGGGTATATTAACAAATTATGTGTGTATGTTTTAATGCGAACTATTTTCCAAATTCAGCTGCACAATTACATACGTATGTCAATTTTCTTGTCAATTACTTACCACAAAGAATTATCATTGGATAAAATGCGCCGGTGGCGACAAAATTTGCTTCTGTGTGCGACTTGCAATAAACGGAAATGAGTAAGCCTTAAAGAATTAGATATTACACCATAGTCATTTTTGTTTATGTATGTATGTATTATGTACTACTAATGTGAGTTGGAGCTTACCAAAAAGCATGCCGCAGAATGCTGTCAATGTTAGCAAACCAATGAGCGTCGCCGTATCACCTTTGTTGTAGGTGTCGAACACCAGCCCAATATACATTATTACTTCGAATGATTGGAATGCCATTATAATGAGTTGGGTCAGTAGATGTGCCCACAGCATTTCCATTGCGGAAACCCCAGCTACTAAAGTGCGATCCCAAACACCATCCATACGTTCCGAAATGAATACTGCTGCTGTCATTAGAGTGGCCAAGAAGAACACCATGCTAAGTGTGTCAAAACAAGTAAATATGTACATATGTACATTTGTAGTAAAGGTTGGTACGTAGTACTTACAAAAAATGATATATATTTATTTGTAACATTGAATTCGACGAACTTCGAATACTTACGTCATAACGACACCAGGCGCCACATATTGCTGAAATTCAATATCTAACGAACCGTAAACAGGTTCCTGAAATTGTATAGGAATGTTTCCCAAACTAGCTGGTAGATTGCAATCGATTAACACGCCCTTCATAAACGAACCGAAACTATCACGTAGCTTGCGCTCAATAAAGTAGCCGATCTGTTGATCTAATTTTTTAATGTTGCAAAGTAGCAAGAATACGTATGTTGAAAAGTGACAAATTTTGTTCGTTTATATGCAAGAATCTCGTGCTCACCCGTCATATCAATATGGACAGTTAGTTCCCCATTTTCCACTGTGCCTTCATCCGCATACCGACCATCTTCCAGTCGGGCTCTTATTGATTCTGAGAAATTACTTGGAAACATTATATAACCCAAGACATCTGTGCGCTTGGCCGCGCTGTAGGCTTCTGCTTCTGTTTTATAATATATCTAAAATAAGAAATAACTTTAAATTGCAATTGTTTAAATTGGCGCAATGGCAAAAATGGGATGGTAAAATTATGGCGAAATCAATTTTAATATAATTTTACATAGAAACTGGTAAAAATGAAACTCCTCCGACTTAGAGTATAGCACCACTTCATTCCATTCCATTAAGAAACATAGGAGAAAGCTTTTTTCAACTGAATGTGATTTCTCCGAAATCCACGAAAATGCAATGTGCAAAAATTATAGTTAAAATCTNTGGACAGTTAGTTCCCCATTTTCCACTGTGCCTTCATCCGCATACCGACCATCTTCCAGTCGGGCTCTTATTGATTCTGAGAAATTACTTGGAAACATTATATAACCCAAGACATCTGTGCGCTTGGCCGCGCTGTAGGCTTCTGCTTCTGTTTTATAATATATCTAAAATAAGAAATAACTTTAAATTGCAATTGTTTAGATTGGCGCAATGGCAGCATTGGGATGGTGAAATTATGGCGAAATCAATTTTAATATAATTTTACATAGAAACTGGTACACATGAAACTCCTCCGGCTTAGAGTATAGCACCACCTCATTCCATTCCATTAAGAAACATAGGAGAAAGCTATTTTCAACTGAATGTGATTTCTCCGAAATCCACGAAAATGCAATGTGCAAAAATTATAGTTAAAATCTTTTTCCTATTTAAGGGTAGACCGATTAAATGTATTGTTTTAAAATTATCATGTTAGAAGAGAGAGAGGTACATATGTTGATTAACAGGGCAATACTGGCTAAGACAGTAAATAGCCTTTCGTAAGACAAATGAAAGACAGATGGCAAGATAGATCGAAACACTTTTGCTATTCTAGCACAAAAGTCTTAGACGAAGAAAGCTTTCTCATTCACCACTCTTGGTTATTTAGCTCGCGTCGCTCCAACAGTCACAATGGCCGAGTAGCAGAGAAGAAAAAAATTTCGTTCGAATTTAATTTATTTTACCTAAAACCATTTATTTATTTATTCTTGCTTTATTTTAGTTTTTTTATTTTTTTATTTAAATTTCTTTTATTTATTACTTTTGGTTGTTTTAAAAAGAGAAATATATGTATATGGTTTTAAAATTTAATTTAAAAAAAAAAACTTAAAATGCGAACAGCATAACGCTAAGACCTCCTCGTTAGCATGTCTTTCAATTAGGCTTTCAAAATAAAGTAAATGGCTTTTAAGATAGTTGCTAGAACAGACAACTGTCTTAAGAAAGACCTTTGTCTTTCCAGTTTGCCAGAATTTCCCTGTAAAAGTGCTTGTGGGCTGTAGAGATAATAGCAATCAAAACATCCAAGTGACTCCGATATTAAAATGCATACATATGTACATCCAAATAATTTAATTGGTCGGAACATAGATTTTGGGATTTTCCTTGAATTTATTCGAACTGTTTTGCTTCGAAAACAAAGATAGCCCTTGAAAAGATAATTATGATTTTTAATTAGAATCGTATACAGTTCTCACTTAAATTTGCAACCATTTTGAGTGCACGAGTAGTAAAAAAGCAAAATTCAGCAAGAATATATCGCTTATTTACTTCAATAGTGTCATAACTCAAAAAAGCCATGCTTGAGAAAAACGGCTTTAAAGTTTTGGATTCACATATCTATCTGCAATTTTCACAAAAACTACTTTTTGATGTTAGAAACCATCTGGGACTTACTGATCATCACTGATGTTAAACTCAAAATTTGAATTTTGTGGATTGTGACACTATTGAAGTAAATGGGCGATATGTACATACATACAGTGGCTTATATAAGTAGGGTGACCATATTTATGAGAGCCGAATACGGGACAAAAAATAATTTTTCAAATTTGTTTCACAACAGCTTGCAGATCTTAAAGCCTTCTTCAATGATCCTAGATATAGGTATTAGCCCTGAAACAGTATCCCTATAGTAACATAACAAATTTGTATGATCATTTTCTCGAGATTTTTATCCCGTAAAATTTGTTTAAAAAATTCTTTAAATTTTAGTATAATAAAGTGCACTTTTAAGTCGCTAACGCTTACCATTAATTTTTGGCAATTCTTTTTGTTTGTTGACGGTGTTACGCATTTTTTTCATACAAAGTATGTTCGACCATTTTTTTTTTTAAGAGAAGCAAATGACCAGAACTTTCCACTCGCACTTTTGTAATACTCAATTTTAATGAGTTATAAAACTGCAAACTAAATTTTTTTCTAAAGATTCTAATTAAAAAGATTGAAACTTTGGTGAAACCTTGCACAGTTAATTTTTATAGTTTTTTGCACAAAGTTTAAAATTTGTATTCTATGATTTTTGTTAGGAATAAAATCTTTACTTTCATAAAACAAATAATAAACATTAAATAAACTAAGGAAAAACAGCCAAAACTTACTAAAATATCGAGCCCTAATTTCTATTTTGTTCACTGTATTTNCATGTTAGAAGAGAGAGAGGTACATATGTTGATTAACAGGGCAATACTGGTTAAGACAGTAAATAGCCTTTCGTAAGACAAATGAAAGACAGATGGCAAGATAGATCGAAACACTTTTGCTATTCAAGCACAAAAGTCTTAGACGAAGAAAGCTCTCTTATTCACCACTCTTGGTGAAAGCTATTTTGGGGAGAAAGCACTTGTATGTTATTTAGCTCGCGTCGCTCCAACAGTCACAATGGCCGAGTTAGCAGAATATAGGCGTGCCGTACGAAAGATCAAGAGTTCGCGTCTTGGGCGGCGGAACTTTGTTTCTTTTTAATTAATTGAGAAGAAAAAAATTTCGATCGAATTTAATTTATTTTTTCTAAAACCCTTTATTTATTTATTTTTGCTTTATTTTAGTTTTTTATTTTTTTATTTAATATATGTATATGTTTTTAAAATTTAATTAAAAAAAAAACAAAAACTTAAAATGCGAACAGCATAACGCTAAGACCTCCTCGTTAGCAGGTCTTTCTTCAATTAGGCTTTCGAAATATTTACAGTAAATGGTAAAAGAAGAGGTAGCTGTAATTTCTGCATACTTAACTCAAAATTTGAATTTTGTGGATTGTGACACTATTGAAGTAAATGGGCGATATGTACATACATACAGTGGCTTATATAAGTAGGGTGACCATATTTATGAGAGCCGAATACGGGACAAAAAATAATTTTTCAAATTTGTTTCACAACAGCTTGCAGATCTTAAAGCCTTCTTCAATGATCCTAGATATAGGTATTAGCCCTGAAACAATATCCCTATAGTAACATAACAAATTTGTATGATCATTTTCTCGAGATTTTTATCCCGTAAAATTTGTTTAAAAAATTCTTTAAATTTTAGTATAATAAAGTGCACTTTTAAGTCGCTAACGCTTACCATTAATTTTTGAGAATTCTTTTTGTTTGTTGACGGTGTTACGCATTTTTTTTCATACAAAGTATGTTCGACCATTTTTTTTTTAAGAGAAGCAAATGACCAGAACTTTCCACTCGCACTTTTGTAATACTCAATTTTAATGAGTTATAAAACTGCAAACTAAATTTTTTTCTAAAGATTCTAATTAAAAAGATTGAAACTTTGGTGAAACCTTGCACAGTTAATTTTTATAGTTTTTTGCACAAAGTTTAAAATTTGTATTCTATGATTTTTGTTAGGAATAAAATCTTTACTTTCATAAAACAAATAATAAACATTAAATAAACTAAGGAAAAACAGCCAAAACTTACTAAAATATCGAGCCCTAATTTCTATTTTGTTCACTGTATTTATTCCTCGATTCGAATCCCAGGCATTCAGATTAGAAAATAATAACTGTTTATGGAGAAAATTAGGATATTATGCCAACATCACTTAAAACTCGTTCAAAGGCATGTCATTTTAAGGAGCTACTAAGGCGTCGAAGCACCGAATACGTGACAAATACAGGACATTAAGAGAAATACAGAACATTTGGCGTCCCGTATAAAATAAATTAATTAATTACCAGGATAATGGGTCAAAAAAGAGGACTGTCCCGTATAATACAGGACGGATGGTCGCCGTATATGTAAGTGTTCACGTGTTGATTGTTTTGAGTATTCACAACGTTTTTCAAGTAAACTGCTTTTTTTTTGTTTTGTAATTTTTCTATACAATGATTGATTGTTCAAGCTTTAACAAAACCATATAAATCAGAGTTTAAAATTCTATACAAAATTGAGGAAAATTCAACAAATTTTTCATCAAAATGTCAACTTTGGTAAGCACTTTTATAGCCCATATAATTTTAGTCAAAAGGAGTGTAAGTTTCAACCGGCTAAGAAGTTACGTTGATTTTTAACATTTTTTTTGTGACGGCTTTTGAGGTTTTTTTTATATATCAAGTGCAATTTATGAAACTGGCGTTAATTTTTTGATATTTGGCTGCAATCGGTCTTCCGCATTTTATTTCATAAGAAATTCATGCTTATGTGGGAAAAAGTGGAAAAATCGCCAACAAAAAAAAATCTTAAAAATAAGTGGAACTTTTTAGCCGTTTGAAACTTTCTCTTCCTTTTTCTAAAATTGTAGGGGCTATAAAATAGATAAAAAATTTAAAATTTTGATGAATTTTTTTTTTAATTTTCCTACATTTTGTATTAAGTTTGAAACTCTGATTTATATGGTTATATTCATGATAAAAAAGAAGGTAGTTTCATTGTCACTTTTCGGTCGCCATATTAACAAAAATAACTTTCAAAATTAAAACAAAATTTATTTTATTGTGGAATTGGCTGTTAGTTCCTTAAAAAATATGAGCTGCTTATTTCCTGAGTGCAAAAGCACGAAACACATCCGCGAGGAATGGCTGGAAACTTGCAGATTGAGCGAAGATGTATTGCCTAAGGTGCCGTACGTCTGCTCATTGCATTTTTCAAGGGGCAGATTTCGCTTACGAAGAAGGTCGCAAGATTAAGCCGGAGCGCTGTGCCGAAATTCGAAATGTAAGAATTGCAATTGCTTATAATGGGTCGATTGTGGATTGCAACGCAACCAGTTGCCATCTGCTGTACCATTTCAGCCATTGGAAACCCAACTGAAGTTCGGTTGCCATCCGTAATCGACCCATAAGAAAGACTAATTTAATTTCTGGTTGTTGTTGTTGTAGCGGCTACTAAACCCCGCTTGGGTCGGCTTGGCTTTCAACATTGTCGTCAGGCTAAGCTAAAGGGTGGCCCAGGAAGTGTGCCACAACATCAAATTTTGTGTTTAAAACTTACAGTACTGATTTAAAAGAAAACGATTTTGTGGAAGGATCTTTAAATATGTATATTGGAAGAGTATGTTTGTGAAACTATCGTAAAAAATGAAGTAAATTACAACTTAGAACAATGTTTTGTTACATGTTATGTAAATTTGTATATGTTGTTTAA
>NW_016159021.1:0-11356 GCF_001687245.7 Rhagoletis zephyria
CGATATGCGTTGTTTGCTTGTTTGTAGGCGGAATGAATCCTTCTTCTGAGTTGTAAAAGATGATTTTTATTTAAATAAGATGTACATAGAAACGGTAATTAATATATTAGAATGAAATTATGTAAAAGTGAATGATATATTGTCTCGGCTCGAGTACTGCGTATGCGCGGAAGAATACGTGTGCTCGCCTGAGCGGTCGTTCAACAACTAACTCGTTCCTGTCTGTGACACTAATAATGGCGACGTCTTGCGCTTATTTGCAAATAGTACCACTAATCAATACTTATTTGCGTGATTTAGTTATTTGCAAATAAAAAATTAACTCAGCGTTTATACGGCAAAGTTTACCATTTTGCAAATTGTTATTTGCAAATANTATATATATATTATTTTCTTTTAAATATTTTTCCTCATCATTAAGTGTACCCTATTTAACTGGCTTCTCGATAACTAACTCTAGATTAATTTCTTAAGCTTAGTTACAATAAGATATTTATTGATATTATTGATGGCTTCGGAGTCGAAGTTCTTCAAAGTCCTAGAAGGCGTGTTGCTACCAAAGACGTTGGACCTTATTCTAGGGAAGTGATGACAGTCGTCGAGTGGATACCTGACACTGAATCAGTGTTGCAAAACTGGCACGGTGGATGTCTTAGTCCATTAAGGAGGTGGCTGTGAGTTATTATCGTATGACGCATTCGCAAGCGGATGAACGATTTGAGATCATTAGATTTCACTTCCCTCGGAAAAATGGGACTAAGTCCTTCTGTGTTGAAAGTTATGTAGTGATGACGAAGTGTGCACCATGCTTCGTATTTAGTTTTGGCTGTAACTGACTTCGCCAGTCGATTGACGTCTCCTTTGACAAATACTTTCAATGCAAGAAGAGGTTGGTTAGCTGCCAGCTTTGCTCTTTCATCTGCCGCTTCATTGCCCAGTATTCCGACGTGGCTAGGGACCCACATAATTGTAATTAAATTGTTTCCTAGCGCCAATGCGTTACGAATCGAGGCGTTTAGAAGATTGCTGTATGATGTACTTGTTATGGACTGAATCGTCGACATGCTGTCGGTGCATAATATGTATTTCTCCCCCGTTCTGAGTGCATACTGAATTGCTTGAAGTACCGCGTAAGCTTCGGCTGTGTAAACAGAGCAAAAATTGAACAGGTGTCCAGCATAGATAGTGTTTTGGTCGGAATCAACAACCGCAAAGGCCGTGGCGGACGTTGTTTTTGACCCATCTGTATATAGGAACTTCCAACCTTGCTGCTTTAGATTTGTTGCAATCGATTCGAAATTTTGTCGGTATACTGCTGGGCCAGTTATATTTTTTTTGTTTGACTGCATGTCGAGGATCAACGACTTGTGTGACTCGAACCAAGGAGGCGGGCATTTGTAGTTGAATTTATCAGGTTTGATACCGATTCCTGTTTGTTTTGCTGCATTGATACTTCTAACAATTGACGATGGTCGAGACATAGGGATCTTTCTTTTGTTAATCGAGTTGACCACATCATATAACATTGCATTTCTGCACTGCAGTAGTTTTGGAATTAGTTTTAAGGTGCTGAACTGTATCCTTTCTTTAATTGATGGGAGTCCTGCTTCTGTTAAGGTGACCCTGACAGGCGACGTTTGGAATGCACGTATACACCTCCGGGCAGCTACGTGGTAAGGTGGTTGGATGAGGTTAATTTTTTTATTCGCACAGTGGCCGTAGATCGGTAGGCCATAGTCTATTTTGGAAAGTAGCAGGGCCTTGGTAGCGTTGATGAGCATTGTAGGGTGCACGAGGCAGTGTTTCGATGATAAATATCTTATTACATCTAATCTCTTAACCAGAGCTGTTCTTACATAAGTACAATGATTTTTAAAAGTTAGTTTTGAATCAAATATTATCCCCAAGATTTTTAAAGTATTGAAGTTCTTAATTTCTACGTTATTAAACGTTAGATTTATGGGAGGACAAAGTTTTTTATTACATATATGAAAGCTTTTGCATTTACTGACCGATATCTTGGCTCCCGAATAATTACCCCAGTTTCCCATATCCGACAATATATGGTTAAAATCCGTTTGTACCACCGATAAATCTTTACACTTAGAACAAAGTAGTAAATCGTCAGCATATATTATGTGATTAACTCTTCTGTATTTCAGTAGAATTTTATTTATTTCGTCAAAAGCAATTATAAAGAGCACCACAGATAGTGGTGAACCCTGAGGGATACCGTTAAACAATTTGTAGGTGTTTGAATATTTATTATTTACTTTGACGGCAAAGCGTCGATTAATTAAAAAATCTTTGACAAATTTATAGATTTTGTTACCAACTTTCCAACGAGCCAGCTGCTGGAGGACGACATGTGGACCAATTCTGTCGTAAGCCTTTTCGAAGTCAATGCTCAGGACGGAAATATGGTTTTTGGTGGACAGGGCCGAAGAGGCAAAGTGCTCAAAAATGAGTAAGGCATCCATTGTACCTTGGCCTTCCTTGAACGCTACTTGGTGTACGTCGAACAGATTGTTAGAGAGCGCGAACCAGGCAATCCGGTTGGCTACAATTTTCTCCAGCGTTTTAGTAAGGCACGGCAAAAGGGATATCGGTCTGTATCCGGCAGCAGTCGTGCTGTCTTGATTTGATTTTGGGATAGGGAGAACAAGTGCATTTTTCCACGTATGAGGCAATTTACCTTGCATTAAAATAGTATTGTACAGGTCAATCACTCTACTTTTGACTTCCACTGGCAAATTTCTTAACAAAGGATATGTGATACGGTCACGACCTGGCGATTTGCCAGACATTGCATTTATCGTTCTCTCGAACTCGAATTGCGTGATGGGAGTCTCAATTCTACGGGCTACCGGTGAGGGTGAGATGTTTGTGTACTCTTCGGTTAAGATTTGAGTTTTTTTGACCACGAAGTCTTGATGGAAATTCCTATCTTCTGAGTATTTCGACCAGACGGAACCGAGATAATTTGCAATGTCTACCGACGCACAGATGGACAAAGGTAGTGGCTAATACTTTAACTGAAGTAGGTGCATGGGTACCCGAAAGCATTTTTAAGTTGGTCCAGATATCTCTGGGGTTGCAATCAGGGGTAATAGAGCTGGTCAAGTCTTCTAAGCTTTGTCTTTTAGCCTCTTTAAGTTTCTTTTTGAAGAGGGCGTTGGCTTTTTTGCATTCCACTAGATTAGTGAGCGAGCGATGTTTTTTAAAATTGTGCCATAACAGTTGTTTCTTATCCCGTAAACTACCCAGTTGTGGTGACCAATACGGAATTAGAGCTTTTTGAATTTTGTGATGAGTTTGAGGGATCGACAGATGGGCCGCTGTGCGGATGGTTTTTGTCAAGTTTTTCGCTTCTTTGTTAACGTTGGGGGACTGCGGATATTTTGTTAAGGTATCGTTTGCAATACGTTGGAACAGTGTCCAGTTCGCTTTTTGTATGATAAATTTGGGCTTAGGAGCCCCTGGGTTCGACGTCGCGGTAACGAGACTACTGAGAAGGTAAAAATGGTCGCTTCCATGGAGTTCATGGGAGGTTTCGCATGTAAGCTTTGGGGCCAGACTCGTTGAACACATACATACATCTACATGCGTAAAAGTTTGATGTGTTGTAAAGTGCGTTGGGGCCAAATCATTTAACACCATAAAGTTATAAAGGATAAAATCTTCCACTATCTTCCCTCTTGCGTTGTTTGAAGCGGATCCCCACAAAGGGCTCCATGCGTTTAAGTCTCCAATTAATATCAAGTCTGTAGGGATGCCAGAAATTATGTCAAGAAGGTTTTTGAGGGTGAAAGATTGCTGAGGCGGTATGTGAACGGATATAATTGTGACTTTAAAGCCAATATTTACTTCAATGGCTATAACCGATAACGGAGATTGAATGTCTATCAGTTTGTGAGCGACTCCTTTCTTTACCATGACACAAATTCCTTGCTTGCTCGTCGTATTTTGAGGTAAGTTATGAAAGTAGCTATGGAATGCATTAGAGATGGGTGCGGATCTGTTGAAGGGGATGTGTGTTTCCTGGATGGAAACTATAGAGGGAGATAACTCTTTAATTAAAAGTTTTAGTTCGTTAAAGTTGTTATGTAGTCCATGTATGTTCCATTGGAGTATCTTAAAGGTCATCACGCTGCAAAGCACTCCTGACCATTCTCTCGTCTGATCGTTCGTTGTCCGAGTCTATTTCCAGTTGAGTCGAAGTGAAATAACGATTTGATCTTAGGAGATCTTGAGTAAGGGTGGAGATGGGAGATGAAATTACGGAATTGTGCGTTTGTATGGGTTGCGTTGGATTAGCGAAGTTTGAAGACGTTATTGTTTGCTTATTACATGATGTAAGTTGATTGGGAGTGAGAGATAGGGATTCGCCATAAGTGTCTATTATGCTGCTAGGTTTGTCGTTGTTGTTTGAAATTTTTAAGATATTGTGGTCAGTGGTACTATGATTTTGGTGAAGTAGTGAATCGTTTTTAGGTGCTTCTGTGTTTATTATTGTGGGTATGTGAATATTTTTTGTGCTCGACATGGCACCTGCAAAGGAGGCTGGATGGAAGGAAGTGGGAAATTGAGCCGAGTAAAAATCTCTGGCTTGCTTAATTGTGCACTTGCGTTGGGTTTTTATTTTTAAAATTTCTTTTTGCTGCAAGAATTTCGGACATTTATTGAAATTCGAAGGATGACCATCGTCGCAGTTTGCACATTTTGTGCGCACGCAATCTAAGTTTGGGTGTGGAGGGAAACTGCAAGTCTCGCAAATGGGATCATTTTTACAAAATTTTTTAGTGTGCCCCAAGCGCTGGCATGCTTTGCAGCGCATTGGGTTCGGGAAGTATTCCCTAACCTTTACCTTGTGCCAAGAGATGTTGATTGTATCTGGAATTCTAAAGGAGTCGAATGTGAGTAGAATAACTCCGGTCGGAGTCGCTTTGTTGTCGATTGTCCGAGTGAATTTGTAAACATTTACAACCCCCTCAGATTCTAATTCTTTTGCGATTTCCTCGTCGGGTAGAGATTTGAGGTACGGGGCAAATACCGTCCCTTTTACAAAATTTAGATTTTCATGATATTTGCATCTGATTTCGCATAGTCCTAGTAGTTGTTTGGAGGCAATGAATTTTTCCGCCGTGTATTTGTCCTTGACTAAGAGGAGTAGGTTACCATCTCTGAGCTCAGAAATTTTTTCTACATCCTTGCTTATCAGATTTAAAGACCTTTGCACCGCGAAGCACGAATAATGTGATAGAGGTTTCTGATCATTGGTGGATGACACAACAACGTATTTAGGGTTGGGTATTGATCTGCTTATATCGGCTAGTTCGGGAAATTCACAAAACGTTTTCATAGGGCGTTTCTTTTTACGTTTGGGACTGGACGCCAAAGCAGCGAACCTATTGTCTCCAGGGTTATACGCCCCAAAGGGCATTGTCAAGGTTGAATTTCACTTTCAAATCAACCACGTGGGTAGCTTTCAGGCGAATATGAAAAGGGAAAAACTAAAACGCAAGGTAGTAGTTGTTGTAAATTATAACTGCACCAAGAATAAACACAAAGCGAACGCTATAGTAACACAACCGTTTGCCACGAATGTTAGTCGACGACTGGATGAGAATATAATTCTTGACTAGATTCCGTTATTTTTTAATCCCTCTTTGCTTTAATTCGCTCGCACCGGGCTCTCAAAGTGCCGTGTTTGTAATAGTTTATTTGGTTTTTAAATGTGTTTAATACAAGCCGAAGTTGTAAAAATCTGCTTTAAATCCTGTGTTCATTTTTTAAATTATATTAAATTAGATAATTGTAAAGCAGAGAAATACCATATGATCCAAATAGTTTAATACAAATATAATATGAACTGGTACCGGCAGAGCTACAAGGAAAAATATCGTATTTTTGCAAATTTTAGTGGATTAGAGAAATGAACTACAGTCATAAAGTTATGTAACACCACTCAACGGCGCTGAGATTCTTGCTTGGGTGTTATGCTTGACAGTTCGTAGTAGGGGTTCAATATAAAAATTTGGAGAGTTGCAGGGAGAAAATAGTTGTCAGTACATTTAGAAAACAATTCTCTACTTAAGGGTAAGTTCTAGTAAAAATTTGCAAATAAGTTTTTAAGGCAATAAAATCGTACGATTTTTTTCTCAAACTACATATATGTATGTATTTCATTACTTTAAACAATCGATTCTTGTAAATATATATGTATATATATCCAAAGTTTTCTAGGAAACGACTCTAACGATTTTGATGGAATTTGGTATTCAGATAATATTTTGATTTTCAAGGGTATCTGGAGATATTTGTACAAAGTTGCCACGTATTCGAAATTATTTATAATTATTAATTATAATAAGGCACAAAAGATTCACAAAAATGAAAGTTAAAAGACATTTCAAATAAAACAAACTACTATACACTATAGTTAGTTCGATGAGTGTATGAAATTTCTGCGTGTTAGATATGGTGCAAATTATTTCAATAAAACTCAACATAAGGGTACTCCGTATAGTGTTTTTTAATCATGTTATCTTGATTTAATTTGGTTTTTTAAAGAGTAGCAATCCTACTAAATGTAATTGAAAATTAAGCCCTTTCAAAGCCGAAAAAGTCGATTTAGTCTGACATTTACGGCACCTTTTCTCACTTGTCGATTTGTAGTAATAACTCGACTTCAGCACCACCTGGAAGCTCTTTTTTGCAATTTGACTGCCTTTACCGTTTCCAATACATGTTTTGAATATTCGCCAATATTTTTAGTAATAACTCAACTCCAGCGCGAACTGGCGTATTAAATTGTGAAACTAGGCTATCCAGAGACCAACTCAAACACACACACAAAACTTTGTTAAAATCCCTCCATCCATTTAGGATTTCACACACAAATATACCTACAGAAGAATTATATACACATTCAAAGATAAGTAAAAGTCAGTACGTTTGTACTTTGCCATGCCCTCCTTTCAAAGAGCCCATTTTTCTCTATGAGTATAAATCCCATTTCATATAGCTCCATACGAAGTTCCAGTACTGTACCATGAACACTTCCAGAGATATGCAGTAAGAAATTCGGCTTGTATAGTAGGTGCCACGCCTCCTTTTCCAATAGCTCCATATTTTCTCCATGACTATGCGATTAATTTCATATATCACCACACCAAGTTCCAGTACTCTACCAAGAACAATTCTAGAGATATGCAATAAGAAAAATTCGACTTGTATGGGAGGTGCCACGCCCGTATAAAGTTCCAGGACTCTACCCTTAACACTTCCAGAGATATTTATTATGAAAAATTCGGTTTGTATGGAAGGTGCCACGCCCCCTTTTCAAATAGTCCGAATTTTTCTTCATGAGTAAGCGATTGATTTCATATGTATATCTCCATACCAAGTTCCAGTACTCTACCATGAACATTTCCAGAGATATACAGTATGACAATTTCGTTTGTATAGGAGGTGCCACGCCCTTTTCCAACAACTCCAATTTTTCTCCATGAGTATGTGATTGATTTCATATATTTCCGTACCAAGTTCAAAAATTTTACCATGAACGCTTCCAGAAATATGCAGTATGAAATATTCGGGTTGTATGGGAGGTAAAACGCCCTCTTTTCCAACAGCTCCAATTTTTCTGAAAGAATATGCGATTGATTTTATATATCTCTAACCCAGTTCCAGTACTCTACCATGAACAGTTCCAGAGATATGGAGTATGAAAAATTCGGTTCGTATGCGAGGTTCCACGCACCATTTATTTATCGAGATTTTTGTTAGCCGATAACCATCCCTTGAACGTCTGCAGCAGGTGTCCGAAATTTCAAAAAAATCACTTCAGCCATTCTCGAGCTTTGCGATATACATACGTACACTGAGGGGAAAAAATTTTAGAATTAAAAAAAAACGTACTAAATTAAAAAAAAAAAATACGCATATGAAAGAGCACCAACCTAACTCGTTTTAAATTTGAGTATGTGCGTTATAAAAGATATCGTTGTGAAGTGCACAGATGCTTTTTCGTAATTAAGAAGAAAAAAAATTTATTTCATGTTCCGTCTCATGGTAATTCAACCCGGTCCCTCTTGGCCGCAACCAATTGTATCAAACGTCTTTGCACACTCAGCTACAGTCGTACATGTATATGTGTTTTCAAATGTTGAGTTTGAATCAACATCACAGCGCGCGATTAGTGCATTTGTACAGAAAATCATGTACCATGTATGTGTATGTGTGTATGTGTATGTGTTGTCACCGCTGTGCACGCCCTGCAAAAAATTGGACTAATCCGAGATGACTCCGGGAGCAATCGCAAAGGAGCATGCGACTAATACCACTTTTGATCTCTTTATATGGAATGAACTGTTCGCTTTTGTTCGAGCATGTCCTATGAAGAGACTAATTGTTCACCTTTATACCCGAATGGGTATAAAAAGCGACTAGTCACTTTTAAAAAATAAAAATAAAAATTTGCGCCAGCTGAGATTCGAACTGGGGTGCTCAGTTTTGTTAGGCGGATAGTCTCTCTGTGTGCCAACGCCGCACATGAAATTTCATTGACTAAGTGCGTACATATCATTAAATCATTAATAGTACCCGTGAGAGATGAGTTGGGGACTAATTGATCTCCAATTATACCCATAAGGCATGAGTCGAGACTAATTGACCTCCATTAGTACCCGTATGAGACTAGTTGCGACTAATTAAAGCCCAATTGTACCCGATTGAGAGTAATCTCGGAATACTCTCTTTAGAGATTAGTCGCACAATTTTTTGCAGGGCGATTTGTATACATATACTTTCTTAATTACATATGAAAAAGTATCCGAGACGTGCAAAACGCCATCCGTGCAGTGAAAAATGCTTCATTTTAATACGGGCGTATTTGAATTGAATATTTCCATTATATATATATATATATTATATTTTTCACTTAATTTAATACGAACATTTTTAAACGGTAATCAAATAAAAAATTTTCATTTTTACAACGCGTTTTTTTCTCAGTGTAGATAGATAAGAGTTGCTGCTTTTAATATTGCGCTCACTTACGTACAAAAAAAACATAGCAGCGGTGTTTTTATGCGTAATTATATGCAAACATATGTACAGTGACGAGCAAAGCTGTAACATGGTGTAACACTTTTCATTTCAGCCACCGCTATCTTTCCAAGTTCTAACAAGTTTCATACTTTTGTTGTATATTCTTATTGATACACCCCTACTCCCTCTCTCATACAGATTTAAAGTCAATCCAACAACAATAATAAAACCAGCAGGCAAAAATTTAAGTTAAGGCAAATGTTACAGTTTTGCACTCACTATCAGTTTTGCATTTTACAGTTATCTTTTACTTAGTTGGAAGTCAGATGACTTTTTTCTGTATTGTAATTTATTCGTGATTACCAGTTAATAATATAGTTAATCAGGAACCATAGATGAAAATAATAGATTTACTGCGGAAAGGCGGGACCGCAGGAAAAGTGGCAAAAAATTTTGGAGTTTGCTACTTGAAAATGTTAAGACTGAGAAAAAATATAGCCTAAAGCAGACATGGGCACTTTTTTGCCCGCGCAGTAGCGAAAGTGCGAGCGCGGGCTGGAGAAAGGGAAAAACAGTTTACGGGAGGAAGGGTATGAAAAGTTGCGAAAAAATTATTTATATCCCACCACATGTTCACATCATGTTCATCGCAGTACGGCTGCGGTAATACTGACTTTGTGTACCAAACAAAGAGCATACATTTTCCTCATATACACAATAAGCCATCGTTCGGACTTCGCTCCGATAGGAGTAGATTTGTTCCGTTTTGTCGAAATTTCGCTCAACTGAAAATCTGCTCCGTTTTGTTGCATCAACAAATTTACTCTTCAAATAGAAACGAGGTGGGGGTTTTAATAGCAAACTAAAAGTTATATTTTACCTTTTTATCGACACGATTGTTACATTGGTGAGCTACAGCAACTTTGCAAATACACTTGAGTTCGTGAATAGGCCCTCACAATCGCCCGATTTGAACCCGATCGAAAAATATTGCTCTGTCTAAAGTTCTGTAATTGCGTCGTTGCCCACCGATGTAACAATTGTCCCGGTAAAGAAAGAATGAAATAACTTTTTATTAATTTTAACCAAGGCATTTTAACTTTAATGATAATTGCTCGCTGGATTAAGGCGCCTTTACACGGGTCGATTTTCTAGTAGATTTTTGTCGTTCAACCAAAATCGACCCGTGTAAATGACATCTCAAAGACTAGCTGGTCGATTTTCCAGTCAACAGATATCGACCCTTATAAGGCCGCTTTAGCTCCTTATTTGTACAAGGATACGAGGAGAAATGAATTGTTTTTTATAAAGATAAGAAATGCACATCTACTACGAATGCTTGATATTTACTTCCATTTTTGTACATACAAAACATACATAGCTATGAAGTGCCATATTGAGGATAAAAAAGTGCTAAAACGTGCCAAATAGAAAATTAAAAGTGCCAAAAAAGGTGTCATTCTCTTTAGTTCTTCCCATTAGCATTAAAATTAGACAAATTAAAACAAAAGCTCAATGTATTCACATTTATACCCGAAAGGGTATAAAAAGCGACTAGTCACTTTTAAAAAATAAAAATAAAAATTTTCGCCAGCTGAGATTCGAACCGGGGTGGTCAGTTTTGTTAGGCGAATACTCTCACTGTGTGCCAACGCCGCAATGAAATTTCATTGACTAAGAGCGTACATATCATTAAATCGTTAATAGTACCCGTTAGAGATGAGTTGGGGACTAATTGATCTCCAATTATACCCACAAGGGATGAGTCGAGACTAATTGACCTCCATTAGTACCCGTATGAGACTAGTTGTGACTAATTAATGCCCAATTGTACCCGATTGAGAGTAATCTCGGAATACTCTCTTTAGAGATTAGTCGCACAATTTTTTGCAGGGTATACACTCGTCGTCTTTGAATTGCACGCCCTTTCAATTCTTAGTATTTACAGTTTTCCGTTTGTTTATTTAATATACATTTTTTGTAAAAATATCGTCACTACATACGAATAAAGGCGCGCTGGTGTTTTGACGGTGAAAAAAAGCGTTTAAAAAAATTTTGCGAAAAAAGATGCTTATAAAAAACTTTGGCGAAGTATGTTAAGAGTATTTGACGCTGAAATTTTTTCTATGCGTCTTTTTTCGCCGTCAACTTTTGAGCTCGCGCCTTTATTCGTGTCTAGTGACGATATAGCATATTCTACGGGTAAATGCAATTTTAAATTTTTTACAAACTAAAACTTAAAAGAAAGTTTATTTTCCATTTCTTGGGCAGCATTTTATATGATTTTTTCGTTTTTCTCGAG
>NW_016159021.1:11381-49305 GCF_001687245.7 Rhagoletis zephyria
TATACACTCGTCGTCATTTGAATTGCACGCCCTTTCAATTCTTAGTATTTACAGTTTTCCGTTTGTTTATTTAATATACATTTTTTGTAAAAATATCGTCACTACATACGAATAAAGGCGCGCTGGTGTTTTGACGGTGAAAAAAAGCGTTTAAAAAAATTTTGCGAAAAAAGATGCTTATAAAAAACTTTGGCGAAGTATGTTAAGAGTATTTGACGCTGAAATTTTTTTATGCGTCTTTTTTCGCCGTCAACTTTTGAGCTCGCGCCTTTATTCGTGTCTAGTGACGATATAGCATATTCTACGGGTAAATGCAATTTTAAAATTTTTTACAAACTAAAACTTAAAAGAAAGTTTATTTTCCATTTCTTGGGCAGCATTTTATATGATTTTTTCGTTTTTCTCGAGAGCTGGAAACAGTTCTTAAAAAAGGTCAACATAGGAGTGTGCCATCCTAATGACCTGCAGTGAATAAGTTATAATATTTTTAGAAAAAATTCTGATATGCAGTTTTGTAGCCCATTCAATTATAGTGTAATTAAGTGCAAGTTTGAAGTGACTCTAAAACAGCCCCGATTTTTCAAATTCATTTATTTTTTATTGACAGTGCTGCGCATTTTATTCCATATAAAAGTTTTGTCGAGCATACTTTGTATGAGAGAAAATGCGCAGCACTTTCACCAAAAAAATTGTCAAAAATCACCGCTATTTTACAGACACTTGAAACTTGCACTTTTTTGTACCCCTTTGTTGACATTTTTTTAACTCTGTATAAAGTTTTAAAATCGGATGTAATGAATATTAAATAAACAAAATTAAAAGTGTAAATACTAAAGATTAAAAAGTTGAGCTATTCAAATGACGAGGAGTGTATGTGGCGTACGTTTGGGAGAGTGAGCCTTTTTACTCCAGAATGCGTGTGCAGTGGCTCTCATTGCTATACGTGTATTAGTAAGATTTGTTGCCCCCTTTCCGTTTGCCCATGATTTTCCCCTGATCTAGCCCGCGAAATGGGCTCGCTTGCCCATACGGACAAAAAAGCCCATACGGGCAAAAGTGCCCATTTCTGGCCTAAAGTGTTATTAAGGACAAAGGAAGTCTGCCAAAAAATATTACGGTCCGATATCTTGTGAACTTAGTAGCAAGTAGCGCTGCAGCCACTGTTACAGAAGCGCTTAAGGTATTAAAATTGAAGGCAAATCAGTAGACAGCGAAGCGAAGAATTGCCAAATTGAACGCAAAGGCATAATAAAAGAAGAAAAAACCATTTTGATCAAAATACATGTGCGAGAGTGATNACCAAGGATATATGGGAGGCTATACCTCCAGAAATTTACAGATATACAAATAAGGTATGCCAAATTGCATCCAAGAACTAAAAAAAGCAAAAGTATACTGAACATTGTGTTAACAATTCTTTTTTTTCGTGAAAATTGTCAAAAAGTTATTAAAAATATATAAGTGCAAAACTGTAACATACGTCTTAATTTACATTTTTGTCTGCTGGTTTTATTATTGTTGGATTAACTTCAATTCGTTATGAGAGAGGAAGTACAGGAGTACCAATAAGAATATACAACAAAACTATGAATGTCGTTAGAACTTGGAAAGATAGCGGCGGCTGATATAAAAGCGTTACACCATGTTACAGTTTTGCTCGTCACTGTATGTACATAAATATGCATATACAAATGTGAGTGCTAACAGCAATATTAATTGCTCCTTGTGGCAACATAAACGACTCTACATACATAATTGTCTACATTATTCCTCCATGAACTGTACATACATAAGTTGCGTTTTTTTTACTCATTTCCAGTAAAATCCAGTAAAAGTTTTTACGAATTTTCATGTTTTGGCGTTTTCGTACGCAAAAACTTGCAAAGTAGGGGAAATTGAGAGAGCGAAAAATTACAGTTGAAGTTGCAAGCTTTTACTGGATTTTACTGGATAAATTTTTACTTGTAAGAATTTGCCAGTACAAAAAACAGCTGATCGCATGTTACTGGATGAAATTTAAATTAATAAGGAAACTGTTTGTGGGTTTTTATTGTTGAATTTCACAAAATAAACCTATTTAAATACAAAATATATTGTTTTATTAGGAATTTGCTGCGAATAAACAACCAATTTATCAGCTGTTCATGAAACTTGCAAATTATTACTGGAAAAGCGTTCGCGTACTTTTGTTGCAAATTTTTTCTATGAGAGCGAATTGTTAGAAATAAAGTTACTGGAGAGTTGCTGGCAAGTTACTGGATAATTTGTAAAAAAACACAACTATATTTGGTCTTTTAACATAAGAATCAACATTAACGTTGACATTAACACATATGTATGTTTTCCGTACGAATTAACAGCAGAGGGCGCTCTCAGCGCTGACCAGCGCTGTTATGTGGGCATGTATGTTAGATTCATAGGATTTTTAAAGTCCTGCAGTGCCATTTTTAGGGAAGCATTTAAACTTTTTTTTGCCTAAGACAATGAGAAGCCCATCCAGAACCTATAGGGGGTGAGCTCCCTGATAAGCAAAAATTTTTCAGGTAAAAGTGTCACCGTTTTTGAAATATTTAAATTTTTTTGAATTAAAAAAAATCGTGGCTTTTCATGTATTTTCTTTAACTGCATCTACAAACAAGGCTATACTTAGTAAATTTTTTATGTAAAATACGTTCAGATAGTTGCTTCTCCATACTCAAATGCAATGTAGTAAAAATATATTAAGGAACCATTATAAAATTAGGACTATATTGGGATTTTTAACTTTTTGATATTTTCTTCCCCAACTTTGACTATCTCTGGTGAAAAAAAATGTACTGAGCTATAACTTTACATTACATAAAAAAATTGCTCATTTAATAAAGATTTCAGAAAGGTGCCACTCTTACTGTTTCGAATAGAAAAAAAAGTTATAGCCGCTTCTGTGGGCAAAGGACTGAGTCACGCTAGAATGTATTTAATAGATTTAAATTTAAGTTGCTCTTATTACTGGCCAATGACATGCTAAATAGTACAAAGGTACATTATTACATGCTCCTGACACTATTTTATGTTACTTACCGGAAATAATGAAAGTGGATTTTGTGAAATTGGACCCTTCGAACATTGTGTTATTAATTTTTTAAATAACCAAAAATGTGTTTCCATACCGCGACCTCTCTTTATGACCAGTTTTTATTGTCAAATCGATATTTTCATTTCCCAATACCAGGCGCACATACATGTGAATCATGGTACAATAATTACAGGTATTCTCTTCCCAGATAGCGCATATGCCGATCTGCCTTATTTAAAAAATATCATTGTTGCCCACACTAAAAGGTTTACTGCTAGGGAAAAGGGATATTTCCATACCCCATGTACCATAGATGTATACGTATTTTTTTAAACAAACATTCTTGCAGAGAACTTATTTAATTTGCAGAAGGCGGAAAAGAACATTTGCTTGTAAATAAATTTAAAATTTGTATGGCTCACTTCATTTCAAACGTTTTTTCTTTTGTTTTGAAAAATTATAAAAATTAAATTGAGCGAAAACAAAAAGCAAAGCCAAATAAAAGTAGAAGAATCAACATTGAACTGCGTCAAAATGAAAATAAGGGGAGCACGAATTCCAATGTGAAGCAAACCTCTCTGGGAAGACAATTATTGTACCATGCATGTGAGGTAACAAGTTTTCTATTTCTAAGCAGAAAATTGTTTTGTATAAATTTTTAAGTTTCCAAAAATCTAGTTTGTGTAGCAAGTCAAGTAGGTTAAGATACTGCAGGGTTAATTTGATTATTAGCCGTTAGCTTGTCTCCTCTTTTTTTATCCTCCCCTGCAAGAACAGTGACTATCATTTGACAAACCATTTGAGTGGCAAGACTGATAGAGATTGCTGTCACTGGCTACCTACAAGTTTCTATTAAATTCTAAAGGGCAGTGTGAAAAATCTGATGTAAACATTTGTGTACATGTGATCTTCCGTCTTCCTCCAACTTATGGCCTTATTTAATGGTCTCTTTTTAACCAACGCAAAATTTGCAAATGTGTTAATAAGATAAATGAGAATGTATAGTTTCCATCACACAATTCTTGTAGGGTCTATTCTCATAAACGTTGTACGTAAAGCATTCATTCTAACACATAAGTTTATGTATCTGCTATCTCTTTCATAAAATGTATGTACATGTAATATTTCACGAACCCTGAAATGCAATAAAGGACACTCGTTAAGTGACATCGAACGCGAGCGGTTGTTTTAATTATTTAATGGGCTACAATATCTCGGAAGTGAGATTGTCCCATCGCCTACAAATTTTTTTTGTTTAACTATATGAACAGAAGCGCGCTGTCGCAAATAGTAAAATATTCGAGAAACGAAATAATAAAGTAAGGTGTGAAAACTAATTTAGAACTGTGCCGAAGACTGCGAATATTAAATAATAAAGTAATTAGAGAATTGAGCGACGGAAAACGGTCTAAAAACTACTGAAATAGAACTGTGCTGAAAATTGAATGCTTAAGGCATTGTGGAAGAATACAAGTGAGATATCTTAGGGTTGACAGATAGTTGACAGGGTGTTCAATATGGCGATGACAGTGTGAACAATATGGCAGCCAATATGGCATACAACACCGAATGGCCCGAAGTAGCAAAACTACGACCCGAATGAAACGCTTCGTGAAAATCCAGGGTTGCGAAGTGGTATTTTGTTGGAAAATATAAAAGCCAGTATTTTGTGCAGCGCCGAATTTTAACAAAAGAGGGTTTTGTGTTCTCAAGATGAACAGAAAAGGGTTGCTGTGCTGTTTCGTTTTAAGCTTATTTTAATCTTAAGGTATCTAATTAAATATTAAAAGGAGACAAAAATTAAAGCAAAAATTTAAAATATATGTACATATCTCAAAATTTTAAATTAAATATATATTTTCACGAGAGACAAATTAAATAAAATGGGTTAACATTAGGGGAAATATACTTATCAGATTGGGTCAGATAGCGCTTTTACGTTATAAATAAAAATAATTCCTACTTAAATTTTATATAATTTTGGTGACGTATTTCTAAGCTGACCCTGAGATCTGTGAAATAATACATATTTATGTGCATATATTGTGTTGATTATGCTCTAAATCGCTAAATAATTCTTGCAGCAATCAGCACCATTGGAAAGTGAAGTGACAATAGGCTGGTTTTCTTTATACAGCCCGTTTTAAATTCGTATTATTGTTATAATAAATTACAATTATTGTTTGTTTCCATTTCGGTCAACCGCGCAAATTATTTATTAAAAAAATGTCGTTTAAAAATAGCAATTTTGTTTACTTTTGAATAAGACTTTATCGAGTGCGCTATAAAGACAGGGGGATAAATGCTGTAAAGAAATATATGTTGAGTCCAATCGGTTTTTTGCTAATCCGGTTTTTGTGTAGGTATAAACAAGGTATATTAAAAAAATAAATCTCCATGAAAAAATATCGTTATTTTCGTATTTAAAATTAATCGGAATTTTATGGGGGGTTATAAAAACTCGTTTTAATTGAAACTTTGTTTTTTTCGGCTATATTTGTTATTATTTATTGGCCCAGATGCAAATATTGAATGAACTAACATATTTTAAATATTTACGGAACTACCATTTGTATGCAACCCTGCCTATCCTGTATTCAAGTAGATGTAATTCGAAAAATTTAAACGGATTTCTTCAAACCAACCTGAGCTGCGGACATATTGCGAATTCATTTTAAAACATTAACCACTACATTATATTAGTATTAAATACTTTCAATTAAGAAACAATTCTTATTAGAAAATAAATATGAATCGGTTTATTTTAAATATTCCAATGTATATTTTTTGTTAATGCAGATAGTGCGGATTTAACGTATTTTATAACCGTTACATGGGGAAAATAAATTTTAGGCAGATTGTTATTGACAATTTTTACATAATTTACGATTGCAATCAATTTCTTTCAAAACTATAATCTAAATGATTGCAAGTTGTATTTTTTACGATCAAAACAGATTCCAATATTAGGTATATTATGCAAATGCAATCCAATTTGATTTGAGTTATTCAGTTTTAGATACATTTATATTTCTGTGTTCGTATGGGAATAGTAGTTTATGTCGGGAGCTGGCTTTAGTATAATCCGGCATTCCCTTTATTATTTACAACACAAGGAATTTTTTGATGACCCTTAACAAGAATATGGACGTGCTAGTATCGGAACTATTTCTTGCACGTTTATTTATCCAAAATTTCTTCAACGGCTCGGCGCCAGTGAGGGTATGCTGCGAATGCCGCATTATACTAAAACCAGCCTTTCGACATAAGCTACTATTCCATACGAGTGGAGCACGTGCGAAATGCGGATTTTCCCAGTTGCAGTACAGCAGTAACTCGACACCTTCCTCACCAACCGCTCTGTCCTCTATGAGCTTCTTAATGTAACTGCAGATAAAAGATGTAAATTTGAGAAAAAATACTATCACACCACACTCTTGTAGTATATTGGCTATCAAGCACCAGAAAATTTCCATCACGCATTCCATATGCCACCGATTGTCGTGGATCAATTAAAATACTGTCATCACAGCTTTTTGGTACTCCAGCAACTGGTGTGTCTATGGCGGAGTTATGTGGAGCTGTTGCATGACTAAAATCAATTTGGGCTCTTTGAGAACTGGCTTGTTTGTTGCGCGCTATTGGCATCAAATGTATGCAAATTAGATTTCCAAACGAGCAACTGTTGAATACAGGAAAAAATGTATATTATATGGTTCCGCTAAAGTGCACTACTACCGTGTATAAATTGGTCGACCTTCTAATAAATCAAGCAATCTTATTGTATCGTCATCGCCGCCAGTCACCAAGAAATTTCCACTTGGGTGAAATGCAACATCATTCTCCGGCGACGAATGCACTGTATTAGCTCGCCTTCAGCTTTGTCAAATATCTTAACGCGGTTACAACTTAATGCTAAAGCCACCAGATTGCCGTCTGGATGCCATGCCAGCTGTCGTCCCATACCTCTTCCCCCGGTGAACGTTCGCATACATTCGCCTGAAAATGTATCGCAAATTCTTAACTTGTCGCCGCACGATGAAATGAACTTACCATTAGGGCTGAATTTTGCTGCGCGCACCCATTTGTGTGTCCTGTGTAAGATGTGTATTTTGAATCAGTATTTTGATGGCTGTTCGCCATTTTTCTAGTCTGCAAACGAATAAGCTGACGAAGAAGCAAACAAATTCAAGCACATTGTTGCATTCTACCGTACATTTTAAAAGCTTTAAAATCTTAAAACATATGTGAAAAACTTTTATAATCTGAATATTTCTAATGTCGCAATCAAAACCAAATTTTATAAATAGCATTTTTAAAAAGCAATCATCTAATATTTTTCAAGTTTTTGGGCATATATGTTACCATTTGAACAACAAATACTACCAAGTTTTAAGAGACTATTTAATGCAACTCAGGTCAAAAAAGCGCAGTGTAGACCAAAATAAGAAACTCTAAAAAACAGATGATCGCAGCTGTGGCCCAGGATGACGTCTATTGCTAAGATATCTCACTTGTATTTGTACACAATGGCTTAAGGTGTTCTTACACGATATGTATTTGCATCTGTAAATGTGACTTTTTCAATAGATGTGTAATTGCGTATGTTGTCAAATTCACAGTCTTTATTTAACTATTTAACAAGTAATTTTTAGCAAAAAAAAAACCGACTTCAACTCCCATATAAAAAAAATATATATATATCTCATGATCCACTGATCGGATCTCAACCAGATTAGTATGGGACCACCTCTGAGACACTACCTTTCCGATGCAAAAATAATTATCGAAATCGGTTGACGTGGTCCAAAGTTATGCGGTAACATACATAAAAACAAAAAAAAAATATTCCGACGAACTGATAACCTCCTCCTTTTTTGGAAGTCGGCTAAAAATACGATCTTTGAAAACGAAATAAACGAAATTTAGATGATTCTACCTGTGTGTCAGATGAAAATAGTAACATTTATATTTCGTATGTACGTGCATCTGCTTTGTACAGAAACAAATCTAATTTGCCTTTACACGATATGTTGGCATTTCCATATGTAAAAAGTGCCATGTACACATGCAAAAACATATCGTGTAAGAACACCTTTAAAGCGTACGTAAAATAATTTAATAGAACATTTTGCAAAGAAAATACAAAAAAAAAGAGTTGTAATAAAATCGAAAGCGAAGATTTGGCAAATTATATTGGGGTACAGTTGCATAGTGGCTACGCCGGCTTTGGTTGCCTTCTAGCGGCAGCAAAAGTACACTTATAATTCGTCTTAACGAGGTGCCTGCTGACGAGCGGGGCAACAGTGTTGCCGTTTTAGCCCTTTGGTGGCTAAATTTGGCTACCAAATTCTTTTTTTGGCCACAAAAATTTGAAATTGCCCCTAGCCCTTTTTTTAGCCCTTTTCAAAATTTATTCATCATTGACATTCAAATTTTTTTTATGATTTTCATGAATTTAACTCTTCGCTCATAAAGCGAACGCCTTTCCTTTAAGGCAAGTAAACATATTTCTATGTATGTTCCTTACGTTTCTGGGCCGTTATCTTATCCGTTAACGATTTAACTATACTTTAAAATAGGTAAGTTGGTGGCCCTTAATATGCTTTCTGTGTTACACAAAAAGTTTTTTTGTTGAATAAAATAGTAATTCTTTTCAGAGTTCATTGTTTTTCTATACCAGTAATTATAGAAAATGTTTGCGTGTATACTTACATATTTATACTAGCAGTACCCCGGTGTGCTTCTCTACACCAAATATTGAAAAACGAATGAAAAGTCCTGGAATTTTTCTATATGAAAATTTATCATTTGTTTTATTTCAAAATTTTTGATTCTTTATTTTAAAACTTAATCCAACAGATTTGGATATACAACATTTTTTGTTTTTCCATCTTGGGTATGAATAAATAAACAATTTGGAATGCCAACTCTTGAACAGGCCACGTATAGCTACCAATTCCAGTAATCTACCACAAATATTTCAAGAGATATACCAGATGAAAATTTTTGTTAGTATGGGTGGTGCCACGCCCCCTTTTCCGAATTCGGGGAAACTTAACACAAACCATCTGCATAATAGCCCGACTATGCCGTATAAATTTGGTTGAAATCTTGCACTTATTCTTTATATATAAGATGTAGGTAAAAAAATTTAGCTACCATTTTTAGCCACAACGACGATTTTTAGCTCTTTTTTAGCCCTATTTTAGCTGTAATTTAGCTACCACTAAAAATGTTTCGCGGCAACACTGCGGGGCAAGTGCCCAACACACACAACACAAACAACAAAACATATTCACACCATTTGAATGACGACGAAGCCGAACAAGGGGATCGTGGAGAAAATGAGACAATGCCACAAGAACATCAGCAAAACAACAGCGGAATCCAATTGCTAGCAGAGCATCGAACTGAGCGAGAGAACCAATCAACGAGCGTTAACGTATTCGAATTTGAAATGCTGAAACGGGAAGCTGATTTGTTGCGTAGTGAAAAACACTTTTTGGAAAGACTGCTTTTACACAGTTCAAGTATTGAATTCAATTCTGCTCGCATGTGGAAGAGAGGGGGTGAGAAGAAAAGGGACGAGTACACATGCGTCTGTACCGTCAAGTCGTTTCAACTTTCTTGCTTTGCTTTTGGCATTTTCGTTGCTTCCCATTTAAAGCTCGGAACACTTTGACGACTGCAACTTCACGACGTAACGACAGCGACATCATTTTGTCGACAAATGTCGCCTTGAAGCCAGCTTCTTAAACATTTTGAACACCTCAGCGACATAGCAAACAGCTGATTTTAAAGTTTGACATTTTGGTATATTTATTTCACAAATTGTGTATTTTTATTTAAGTAAATAAGAAAAACATGAACAATCAAGAATATGTGATTAATTTTGCGACAATTTAATTTTGCAGCACTACATCTACTCATTGTCGCCGGCAAAATTAGAAATAGATTTAATTTGGCGACGTCGACAATTGCAGTCCTGCAGCCAAGATGTCGTGCTGTCGTCAAAATAATTGTGTCCGTAAGAACGTGTGTATTTAAAATTTGACAGATGCTGCTTGTCGCTTGCTGTCGTCAAAGTGTTTCGAGCTTAAAGAACCAAAAACTTGAATTCAACAGAATTGAAACGTGTAAAAGCAAATAGAAAACACAAAAGAGAATGAGCAAGAATTGCTTTCAAGTACTTGAATCATGTAAATCGGGTGAAAGAGAGAACCTTCTACTGCGTAGCTATGAAATAGCAACTAGCGCAGCTGAAGTTCAACCGAAAATTTCGTTGGATACCCTGCAAAAAATTGTGCGACTAATCTCTAAAGAGAGTATTCCGAGATTACTCTCAATTGGGTACAATTGGGCATTAATTAGTCCCAACTAGTCTCATACGGGTACTAATGGAGGTCAATTAGTCTCGACTCATCCCTTGTGGGTATAATTGGAGATCAATTAGTCCCCAACTCATCTCTAACGGTTACTATTAACGATTTAATGATATGTACGCTCTTAGTGAATGAAATTTCATGTGCGGCGTTGGCACACAGAGAGAGTATTCGCCTAACAAAACTGAGCTCCCCGGTTCGAATCTCAGCTGGCGAAAATTTTTATTTTTATTTTTTAAAAGCGACTAGTCGCTTTTTATACCCTTTCGGGTATAAATGTGAACAATTAGTCTCTTCATAGGACATGCCCGAACAAAAGCGATCAGTTCATTCCATATAAAGAGATCAAAAGTGGTATTAGTCGCATGCTCCTTTGCGATTGCTCTCGGAGTCATCCCGGTTTAGTCCCATTTTTTTGCAGGGTATGATCAGAGGTGGCACTACCACAAACAAGCGTGAGCTAAAAGTGAGATTGTGTTGGTGTGCCTAATTCATTTTGCATGCCGTCGTGTTCTTATCGCTGCGCTCTCGCTTGTATACGTACACGCGACGCTTACGCTCTTTTAGCACCTGCTAACTCTCTGCCCATGCCTGGTTATGATTGAACACATGAATTGAATGTCAGTAAAACTAAATTTGTGGTTATATCAAGGCAAAATTTTTAGAGCAGTGCAGCGCTAACTCTAAATATATACAATGAAGCACTGGAAAAAGGTTATACATTCAAATTCCTAGGAATAAAGATCGATGATAAACTGAAATAAAAATGGATTCTAAGTATATATTCAGTTAGACTTCTAGCAGAGGTGGGCACTACCACCAACAAGCGTGAGCTAAAAGTGAGAATGTCTTAGAGTATCCAATTCATTTTGCATGCTGTCGCGTTCTCATCGTTACGTTCTCGCTTGTATACGTACACGTGATGCTTACGCTCTTTTAGCACCTGCTAAGTCTCTACCCACGCCTGCTTCTAGCAATATGTACATCGGTGAAAACTGCCTTTAATTCTACACATTAGTTTTTGCGTGATGCGCTTACAAACATGTTGCCATACAGACAGACAGACAGACCAAAATTCTAAAAATTTTTGATTTGGCTTATTGTCAAATACCTTCGTTTGATACCCATATGGCAACATTTAGGTTATCTTATCAATTTAACTAAATCAAATTTTTCAAATACGTGGCAACCCGCTTCAAAATTATTTTTGAAAGTAAGCTTCCGAAATCTCTTTAGTTTAATATCCGTATTGCAATATTGCATTTATTTTACCAATTTAAATGAATAAAATTTTTCAAACAGGTGGCAGATCCCCTAAAAAATTTTCGTCATTAAAATTTCTTAACCTCTTTAGTTTTATGCCAATATACCAATATTTAATTTACGTTATCAATTCAATTAAATAAAAGATTTCAAATATTCATTTATTTTATCAATTTAATTCAATAAAATTTTTCAAACAGGTGACAACCCTCCTAAAAAATACTTTCGGCGGTAAAATTTCCTAAACCTCTTCAGTTTGATACACATATTGCAATATTCAAATTAAATTAAAATTTTCAAACAAGTGGCAACCCTCAAAAAATATTTTCGGCTGTAAGGCTTCTTAAACCTCTCTCTTTTGGTGTCCATATTACAATATTCACGGTTTCTTATCAATTTACTTAACCTGCAATTTTCAAACAGGTGGCAACTCTCAAACTTTTTTCCTTCTATATTTTAAGTTAGACCTCTAGCAATACATTCTTGCAAATCACCATATCTCCTCATCAGACTTCTTTTTTTCTAGACTTCAGCAGCGATGTACAAAGTCAGAAGCGTTAACAACTGAGCTATGCACACCCCGCAAACTCGTGTTGCTAATTCATTTTCCTTATTCAACCTACTGCTATCAAGTGCAGCTGATTTGCCGCTATTTCATTTTTACTATGCGTTATATCCCTTAGTACACTATGGTCTGGCGACTATCATTTGCTGGCCAAAAGTCGAGAAGTAACCAAATTGATTTGAAACTTATTGTTTGGGGCTTTTTAAGGTCGTTGCTTTCGAAATGGCGGATCTAACATGGCGACCAAATTTTATACTTATCTCCCTTTCTCACAAAACTTTTGTATACATAAGCGGGGTTTTCAAGATCGCTGATTTCGAATCCGATGTAAGATTTTTGGAATTTAAAATGGCGGATCCAATATGCCGACCAAATTTTTCTTTTTCACCAAAAACTTATATATAAAGGGAGTTTTCGAGTTCGATGATTTCAAAACTGATGCCAGATTTTTGAAGTTGAAAATGGCGGATCCAATATGGCGTTATCGGAAGAAAATTTTAGTTTAAAAAATTTGTTTAGTTTTTGCTGTATATTTTTTTCTAATCATAGCTGCTTGAACTGAAAACGTTTCCCTTTAGATATAAGTATCACGAGTGCTTGTATTTGTTTTTTATTTGTATGTATTTATTTGAAAGGACACTAGCACAACAAGTATATTACTTATAATTAGGCTAGAATGCATTTTTCACCTACGTACTCGCATATCATTCTTGCTATTTCCTTTATGTAAGTAGTTGTTATATTCTTCGGATGTGCTGGCTTTAATAATACTAGTATCGCCCAGTTGTCGAAATTCGACATCTTTTTTCATACACTTTTGAATTTTACCTGTCACCAATACTAAATCCTTTATGCGAATTACTATTTTGTAGTCCGCCAGCATAATCTGTAGCGAATTTACAGGAAAACTTAAAATCGAATTATGAACGTTAATACCGGATTGGTTAATGCTAATTCTACCAAGTCTCCTCCTCAGTAGCTTTTGAAAATAGACCGAAAAAGGAACCTCGATTTTCATTTATAAAAAATATGCATATGTATTTGTATGTATACATGAGATGTTCACCACTGACTAATATGTCAAACAATTCAGACTGTAAATAAGTCCGCAAGTACGGTATTGACAACATATATTGCTGTGTCAAATTTCAGGACGTTAGCATAGGTGGTTACAGAGATAAGCGATATGAAAATTTCAGTTTGCATGGGCGGTGCCACGCCCCCTTTTCCAAAATCGACCACTTTTCGCCATAAGTACGTTATTGATATCATAAATAGCTGTGTCAAATTTCAGGATGTCAGCATAAGCAGTTCCAGAGATAAGCTATATAAGAATTTCAGTTTGCATGGGCGGTGCCAAGCCCCCCTTTCCAAAATCTACCACTTTTCGCCATAAGTACGTTATTGATATCATAAATAGCTGTGTCAAATTTCAGGACGTCAGCATAAGCGGTTCCAGAGATAAGCGATATGAGAATTGCAGTTTTTATGCGCGGCGCCACGCCTCCTTTTCCAAAATCTATAACTTTTCGCCGTAAATACGGTATTGACAACATATGTTGCTGTGTCAAATTTCAGGACGTTAGACTATGTTCAAACAGGCACCTAATTGGCAATTAAGAACCTTTTCACCAATTTAAGTCTTAATTGTTACCCAATTTATCATACAAAAATTCAATTTATTAATTGCCAATTAAATATTAATTGGCAATTAATTTGTGTCAGATTCTCTATGCAACCCTGCTAGGTATGTTTAATTTTGACTTGGAGGTATGTTTATTGAACAAAGAGCAATCAGCTGTTTGTTTCTGTCCCTCTTTTACAGTTGATATTCCGTCAGGGATGGAAAATTTAATTATAAAATTGTACCTAATTTACGGAAAGCTTTATCTAAAAGTAGATAGATGTACCTAAAAAGTAAATATGTATTTCTATATAAAGAAGATAGGAGGATAACAATTCCCATCGATACCACATCAACTCTGTACTCACATTAAACAAATTTTGGCTATGAAAAGAATATCCTCGAGCAGCGCGATACAAAACTATGTTGTAGAAAAGGTGAATCACTTTCCTCCCAGTTCTCCGATCTGACGTTTAAAAATAAATATTTTTCGTCTATCTGGCGAAATCAACTACAGTTGCGTTACTTTGACCACCTTTTTGTATCATTTGTATGCCCCTTCACAAAGGAGGGAAGGTATTGGACCAGTTGCCCGCAACAGAAAATGCATTGAAATGTCAATAAAAATAAGAACTGATTTCCTGAGAAGTTAATTGGCTACGTTCCAAATGAACCTAAAATTGTGTGTTTGTACCGAATGCACTTGCAAACTAAATAAAGGTACGATTGTACCAACTTTTCCATCAGCTGATTTCGTATCGCTAATTGCGCAGCTGACTTATGTGTGAACACCGAACTCAATTCCGCAATTTAAAGCTTAATTGCCTCAGCTAATTGGCCTGTTTGAACATAGTCTTAGCATAGCCGGTTACAGAGATGACCGATAAGAGAATTTCAGTTTGTATAGGAGGTGCCACGCCCACTTTCCCAGTACCTACCATTTTTTACCGTAAGTAGGGTATTTACAATCTATGCATCTGTGCTACGTTTCAGTTCCCCACCATAATTCGTTTTAGAGATATAGAGGTTTTCACATTTTAGTCTATATGTCAGAGCCCACGCCCCCTATATATCGGGATTAACATTTCTGGATTAGAGGAAGTTATATCCTTTAAATCGGTGTATGTTTCATTGAAATCGAGCGAACGGTGCCTTCAAAAAAGGGATTGCAAAATTTTCTTGTGGCATATTTATATATAGATTTCGTAGCAAAATGTGTAAGAAAGCAGTTTTTTTTGCACCTTTGTTGACTGCTTCTTTACAAACATCGAAAACATGGCAAAACACACGTGGAAGTTTTCTAAGAAAAAATGCCATTATTCAAAAGGTTCAAGAAAGCGCAACATGATTCTTGAAGACCACCAAATGAAACCAATTTTTTATAGCTCTACTTAAAGTGGAATTTTATTACCCGAATTAGAGTCCATTTTGAAAATGAGTTTGTGTTAATTAGCAAATTATATGCTAGTTTTCTTTTTTGTTAATCACACAAATATTACCTTCGTTATTCATATCCATTCTTTTTTTTGAAGTATCTTTCTCACTCGAAGATTTATTCGAATTCGAATTACAAGAATACTGACTACGAAAGAAAAAAATGTAAACTTTTAGTAGAAATGTCAATTTTAACATGTGATATCTCAACGGGAGAATTACACCCCTATTGCGAATGTCGACTGGCAGTAGATAAACGACTATTAAGCGATTATCGATTATCGATGCTATTGCGAGTATCGCTTAGTCGCACAATTAGCGGCTGTGAATACTTTTTAATCGCTCATCCTTCTATTGCTGTTTTTTAGTCGTTGGAGTTTGCGTTTAAAAAATTTACATAAGAAAGTGGTACTATAATGGATAAAAAGTAAGTCAATTGAACTGGAAGTTGTAAAAAATTGTGAAATATACATATGTATGTATGTGTCTGAATTACAGATCAAAAATTATAATCAACAAAAGGCAACTTGCGCGGTTGGGCGTGCTGATGCAGGAGAGTGAGGACATAGGCAAAGGAATTTCCGGAAAGAGGAGGGGAGGAAGCTCTGCTTCTATTGGGAAAGATACATATACAATATTTCTTGTGCATATAACTCCGGCTACGCCATCCACAGTCTTTTTGCGCAGAACCAACATCAAAAGTTTACAAAAAACTGCATAATTTATTGACTAGTCCTCGGAAAATGAAATCTTTATTTTAAATTAAAGTTGAATTCTTTCACTACACTTGTATGTTAAAGTTTTTAAACTCGGGTCACGCGTTTGGACACAAATACCCAACATCATTGTACAAATATCTAAACCGTACCGTACTTCTTAAACTTCCATAAAGTTTATTAATGAGGAAAACAGCTTTTCCTGCAAATCATGTAAAGCCTAAGAACCGTGAAGCATCGGGAACGCAACTTCTATTCATAAAACTCACATATGTACCTACACTTCAGCTTCCAATTCCAAGGGATCCGACGAATCTCGCCATTCCCTCCTTGCTTTAGCCAACTCTACTAATCTATTAGCTTCCACATCATCTTCCTCATCACTAAACCATATTTCAACTGTGTCCATTTTTTTAAATTTTATAATAAAAGCAATTATTTTAAAAATGATGTAAATAAAACACTAAAGAAACAAATGTAAACAAACAAACCGCTGTTTACAATTCTGTCAACCATTCACAATAGTACAAATGTTTATCGATCAAGTTACACAATAGCAAAATAAAAGATGATCGACTCGATCGACAAATTTCTATTCTACTCTCAGTCGACACTCTCAATAGGGGCCTTAGTTTAGGGAAGGAACAAAAAAACTCGATTTATCGATACTTTAAAAAATGACTTTTGGCCAGGAAATAGTAGCTGCCAGACCATAGGTCAGTGTATGAAAAGTGAAAAAAGGAATTTACGTGATGGAATGTTTTTACCTTTTTTTTTGTTCGTAGCTCACTTTGAAGGCCATTTAGCAGTTGGAAAGAGGTTATTTTATGAACCTTAGAGATTCCATATCTCTACGTTTTAGGCTGTACACATTGCCTTAAGACTTAAGAATCAGGGCTAAGAATAGTTGAGTTACTGCAACTAAGAACATATTCAGGGTCATAATCAAACCCAAATGCATTCATTTTAAACCAGTCTCGCTTGTGTTCAGGACGAAATATTAACAGACGCAATACGAATAACAACGTTTTAATATATCCAGTTCATAACCACACACAACTTTGGCTGGCCAAATTAATGGTTCATAAATATCTTTAAAATTATTTTGATATTAAATAGAAAAAAAGTTGTTATTCTTTGCAAAAATTTTTGGATTTGAATAAAGTTTTCCAAATTGAGCAAGACTTTGCTTGCTGTATAGTATACTTATGTTTTGGTTGCCTATTAATTTTTCAATCAAATAATTTCTCCAGCAATCCACTGAAGCATCATCGACACAACACTTTGCAGCGAAATCAAGTGTTTCCCTGCTGCAGCACGCCTCAAACAATTGCCACCCCTAAGCCATCGCGGCGAATGTCAGTTCTCCCGCTGCTGCTTAAAAATTGCTCCGGGCGCACATATGTAAACTTTTCCACTTTTTCTGTGCTTTTGCAGATTGAAGGACGAGGATGTCGCTTTTTGACGACTTTAAGAGCGAAAAACTTGAAATTGGAATCTTTTGAAATGCCCTCTTATCAAAATCGTATAATTTGAATGTAATTTGCAACTGCCATGGGGTATCCGTGTACTTCCGTTTTCATAAAGATTCATATACTTAGTATATGCATGTATAAGAGCCATTAAGTCGGACGGATTTCGTAAAAAAATTATGTCATGTCTCCTATTCGCTTAAAATTTTTTTTCTGGGTTATATATTTTTTCTTTTTTTTGTTCGGAGATATGATTTGTCAAAGTTTGCATTTTTTCGTGATTCTGACTAGTCATGTACTACTTCAATACGTTATATCTCGGGTTCTGCGCATCGTACAGACTTTTAAATCCCTAATTTACTGATCTTCACTATGCAAATCGTCTTCAAAAAGTTCAATTGTTTATAGCTAAGTTAGCTTTGGGACAATCTTGACCACTTTATATATAGAAATGTTAAGCCCGTTTCTTTAGCTTTAAAACGACGATAAGATGAAGACTACGATGCGCAGAACCCGAGATATAACGATTTGAAGTAGTACATGATTAGACAGAATCACAAAAAAATACAAACTTTGACAGATCATATCTCCGAAGAAAAAAAAAATTAAAAAAATTCCTCGAACACGTGTTGGCTTATTTCATCTATAGAATCCATAAAAAAAAGTTTAAGCCAATCGAAAGTGTTACACCAAATTTGGTGTCGGATATGAAAAAGAATGTCACATATACTAAAACGTTTGCGTTAGTTCGCTCCTATAATGCGCTAGGGGCATAAGACGTATACATACATAAATATGTGCATGAAAAAAAAAATTGTCAACATTAGCCGTGTTTTATTTGTCCAGAAATTTAAGCTATTAGCTTATTTTGTATGGAGGACTTACCCAACATAATTATATTGGCTTATGAAAAGCTATCTTGGCTTGTATATTGAACACGAGGCATTGCCATTCAGCATCAGAAATTTTCTCCTTCAGCCAATCAGAAAGAGGCAAAAACTTACTTTGACACTATTTGCAGTCAAACAACTGTCAAAATTAGGCTAACATAGGAAATAAGCTAATTTCGTTTTATTTGACCAAGATTTAGCTATTTGCTTGTGATGGTTGNCTTTCAGGAATTAAAGTACAAGAAAAACTAAGAAGGTTTTGTTCCAGGATGTTTTGATTCGTATGTCTTTGTGGGCGTGCTGCTGCCTGAAATTCGGAAAAAGACAATTTTTTAAACTACCACTGAGGCCGCACTACTCAGTCCATGTCATTGATGTGGATATCAGTAGACGGGTCTTCAAACAACCTATCTAACGCTATCTTTTGTGTTTATAAATTATAAATATGTCATAACTTTACCGCCTGAAAACTAAAAATCGGACTGCTGAAAATATCCATTTCGGGCATTTTCTCAAAAACTGGTCAGTCGATTTTATTCTAAGTTTCCACAAATCTAGCCCAAAATCTTAGCTTTCATCTGGCGTACAGCTTATATCTGGGAAAACTCTTGTTGTGGAGATATTGCGATTCAAATTGAAAAAATGTCGCTCCAAAAAGGGTCAAATGGTTAAAAATTAACATGTCCGTCTAATTTAAGATATAAAAATAACATACCCAGTTCCCCGAAAAAATTGCAAATTCCCCGATTGCCACTTAAACCGAAATTCCCTGGAAATCGGGGAATTTCCCGCGAGTTGACAAGTTGAAGGATGCAGCTGTGCTAATCACTTCGTACATGTCTTGGAAACCACAATTTGTATGTATTTTAGAGTTTTTTTCAGTCACATGCCAAAATTGTAACATTTTTCCCCATTTTAATTGCATGTAAATATGCTACATGGGTTTATCACCCGCACTTAACCTACCTGGGAAGACGCGTTATCTACAGTTGTACATAAATATGTATGTATGAATGCATTTAGTTCACCCAATGTGCCGCTACTACTTACATACATACGCCTAAGGAGCCCATTACGCTACCCAAATGGTTGACAAAGTTGACATTATAGACAATGTTTTTATGTAAAAAAAAAATTTAAAAAGGTTATAATAAAAAAAAACAAAAAAAAATTTTTAATATTTTTATTGAGCTATGTACCACGATTGTTTATTAGGAAAAATTGAAAGAGCAACAAAGTCTAAGCGGTAGAAGTTATAGCAGCTATTTCGGAGATCACCACATCTCCTCATCAGACTTCTTTTTTCTAGAGTTTACGGATTGTACATAGCTCAGTGGTTAACGCTTCTGACTTTGCACATCGATTACGCAGGTTCGATCCCTGCTGAAAGTCTAGAAAAAAGAAGTCTTATGAGGAGATGTGGTGATCTCCGAAATAGATAGCTGCTATAACTTCTACCGCTTAGACTTTGTTGCTTTTTCAATCTTTCCTAATAAACAATCGTGGTACAAAGCTCAATAAAAACATTAAAAATAAAATGTTAATAAGCCACAATAACATTGCCAAAAAGAAAAATGTTTACTTATTTTTTTTTTGTTTTTTATACGTTGCACATTAATGTAAAATATGTATAATTAAAGCCCATAATAAGACGGAAGAATAACTTCTTTTTCATTAAGTTTCGTTAAAAGGTTTCCAAGATACAGCACTTTAAAAAAAGGTATGTATAACGTTTTCTTAAAATTTAAGCCCCGTGTAAATAGGCAACCCTACGACATATCGGAAAAATATGCTGCACGTATATTCATATCACCTATACCTTCAATCTCTTCAACTGTCTTCCAAATCATTAAAGGTCGCGCACAGAGGTGGCCACGGTGACATGAAATGCCCCATAAAACACTTTTTATATGGTGCTAAGCAAGAAATATTTAGGAACATAAAATTTCATTTCGTTTTGTACTAAAATACACTCTTTTGCACTCAATGCATAAGAACTTATATGTTAGGTATGTATGTACCATACATATAGTGGTCCACAGAATAAAAGAATTGCGATATTTTGACCGGTTTTCATTTGGCATTTGTGTTTTATTTATTATCTATATATATAAAAATTGTGTGAAAAATGTATAGTAATACATCAATTGAGAACAGTTGGGCCGATTTGGCTAAACATTTTTTTTAGATGTTCGTAATTGCCAGGAGAAAATTTTGGGAAAACCCTTCGGTAAAGTCGGGAAATTGGAAAATCGAAAATTGATTTTTTTGTATGGAATCTTGTGCGATTCCTTGGGAATGGCTTTCGACTGGAAAAATGGAAAATTCGGAAAAAATCCGGAAGAACGCGAAAAATTTTAATTTTTTTCGACGAAATTTAGAATTTTATCGCATGATTTGATGATTTTGGACGATGTAAGGTGGAAAATTCGTTGTGAAGCTTGGAAAATTTCGGATAATTGTGAAATTCATTGTGAGCATGAATCAATTGGGAACAATTTTCTACTAAACGGTCGAGCTACGCTAAAGAAATGCATTTGGTACGTAGGTAGTAGGGATGTTAATCCCGGGATCCCGGAATTTTTTAAGTCTCCAAAATCCCGGGATTATTGGCCAAGAATCCCGGAATTTTCGGGATTTGGAATTTGCAATGGTGGCAATAATATAATCAGCCCTATTCTGCATTTCGATTACGTTCCCGCATTCCGCTCCGCTGGAATCGAACTTAGGTATTCTGCGTTACGATCGAAACGAAAGAAGAAGAGGAAGAGAGAAAACATCTTTCGAAATCAGCTGTTAGCATAGGAATGTGTGAAATCGAAACAAAACAAAGAAATATTTGCCACCAAACAATAGCAGCATATGAAGTTAAAGTTTGTAAATATTTTAAATCACTGTAATTTAAAAATAAAAATTAAGTGGATACATAATTATAAGAATGAAATCCATAGCCGCGGCGTTATTGCTTGAAGAGAGGAATGAGTCTCCAGATTGCTGATGCGTAAGTTGAAAGGCGGAGATTTAGGGACATGTTTGATCTTTTTCAGATGAGTGAAGAGTCATAAGGAATTATCTTGAACTGTATTACTCATCTGCATTTACTACAGAGTGGAAGATTTGAACGCAAATGAATCCCATTTTGAAAGCCGTCAGGAGGAAGGGAAGAACAAAGCTTATCTTTCTATAGCAAATCGAATTCGAGACAACATACGCACCTCTTTTTAAAAAGTTAGTAAAAACGAGTGCAATAATAAAAGCATCTTTTTTATGTAACTTCACATTTTATGTATGTATGTATCTATGTGCATACATCTATTAATTTTATATAAAAAGAATCAATTGCATTCAGTGCATTTCACAGTCTTATTTATATATAATGTAAACAAAAACGCCTGGACTTCCACTTTGAAAACGTCGCGCAACATCCCTTTTGGTTGCCATTATTTGAGCCAATTTTTCGTATTGCCGTATTACCGCTCTCGAAAACACAGAAATCGAGAAAATTCATTTATGATGACTTTTACAATCATGCACAGTATATTTTACTTAATTTTTTTTATAAAATTTTATTATTTAAACCCACGAAAATAACAATTGAAACGTTCTCCGCCAGCAAATTTGCAACTTAGAAAAACGGAACTACGATCGAAATGTAGAATAGGTATAATCGTAAATTTCGAAGATTGATCGAAAGGAAACGGAACGCAGAATACCAAAGTTGCCAAACAGAAAAAATTCCGATTCGAGTCGAAATGCAGAATAGGGCTGAATGCCTTATGTTGACCAGTTTTCGCTATATTTCTTTTCTTTATTTAATATTTAATATTTTTTTATACATGTCTAGCTAATTATATATACACATAAGACCGTGCGACAGGCAATTTTACACACAAAAAAATCTGGGGCAAATATATGCAGTATAACTGCGTTTCTAGCTTTTCTCGCTGACGTCAGGAATTTTTAGACGGACTTTGAAAATTTAATAGTATGAGTAATTCAGAAAATGGTTTAAAAAATTTAGTGCAATGTACTTACGAAAACAGTATGGGTATCAAATTAAAGCGAAAACTCTGTAGAGAAAGAACAGATAAAATTTTTTGGTGCATAAAGTATTGAAAATGTCCTTAAAAATTCTATCCTTGAATATCCTTGAAATTTTGCACTATTTATTTTGAAAAAGTATATGTTAAGGACTAATATGAACTCGACAACATCCTCGAATATAGTCCTTCTAACTTTATTAGCTTAAAAAATGAAATTGATTAAAAGGGCATTTCAATACCTGTTCGTCCTTGTGAGCCCAAAAAATTTTAATTTTTTTAAATCCTACAGAATTTTCTCTTGCATTTCGTACCCTTTTTTATTCTACATTACACTGAATTTTTAAATAGTTTTTAGAATTTAACATATGAGGCATTTCATGTCACCGCGGCCACCTCTGTGCGCGACCTCTATGGATTTGGATGAAAGTTGAAGAGATTGAAGGTCTAGGTGACATGAATATACGTGCATCATATTTTGCCGATATGACGTAGGGTTGCCTATTTACACGGGATTTAAATTTTAGGAAAACGTCATGCATACCTTTCTTTAAAGTAATGTATCTTGGAAACCTTTTAACGCCGCTTAGTGAAACAAAATGTATTTCCTCCGTCTTATTATGGGCTTTAATTGTGCATTTATTACATTAATGTGAAATATATAAAAAACAAAACAAAAAATAAGGCACTCGGCACATTACGCGCCTAATCAAAGTAGAGTAATCGTTTCGTCATACCGAAATGAATGTATGACGACTCGACTTCTGAACACTTGCACGCCGTGCATAAGTCACCAGCTAATAAACACTTTCTACACATGTCAAATTTTCTGGCCGTTCTTTCGCAACTACGCACTTCCGCAAATATTTCTGCTCCGAAATATTGCATAAACTCTTGGGGTTTAATACAATTTGCATGAATTTTAGCACGAAATCATTCATTTTCAATTATTTTCTATTGAATTGACAAATAAATTTTATTTCCAACACAACAACAACACCCCTTATTACAATAAGAACTAAAAAGAAAAAAATTATTTATTGATTTAAAGATTCGTTAAATAAGGATATGAAGCTCCCTAACTTGATGTTATTTAAACTTTTAAACTAGCTAAAAATAAGATTAAAGTAAATGGCACGTAGTCATAGTCGAAATAAAGTCCACTGTAAAGTGAGTTGCAGTTATTTTTACAGGCATCCCATTGGAGAGGGGTTCGGGTGTACGAATTTGTTGTAACATCAGGAGTTGAATACTTGCTCTAGCTGCCAGTCTCTTAAAATGTCCTCCAATCACGTCGTAAGCAGATTTTCCAAGCGAACTTGCAACAAAGTTCAATTCTGCCATTTCCTTGAAGGGATTTTCATGATTTTAGACCTTTAGTAAAGTTAATACGATTTATTCATATTGTTTTTGTTTTTTACACACTTTTCCTCTTTCAAAAATATACAATTTCATAAAATTTCAATGTCTATTTATCATATTGCTCTAGCGTTAGACGATCTAGAGTCCAAATGCATAAGTAGCCCATTATGCCCATTTGGGTACTTAAAGTTGACATTATAGACAATGTTTTTATGTAAAAAGAAAAATTTTTAAAAATGCTACAATAAAAAAAAAATCAAAAAGAAAAATGTTTACTTAATTTTTTTTTGTTTTTTATACATTGCACATTAATGTAATTAAAGCCCATAATCAGACGGAAGAAATACATTTTGTTTCATTAAGCTGCGTTAAAAGGTTTCCAAGATACAGCACTTCAAAGAAAGGTATGCATGACGTTTTCTTAAAATTTAAATCCCGTGTAAATAGGCAACCCTACGTCATATCGGCAAAATATGCTGCACGTACATTCATGTCACCTAGACCTTCAATCTCTTCAACTTTCATCCAAATCTATAGAGGTCGCGCACAGAGGTGGCCGCGGTGACATGAAATGCCTCATATGTATCTTTGAAATTATAAAGTTCTAATAAAAAAAAATTCTAAAACTAAAAACGCAGTTTTACTATATTTGGTCCATAGTGTCGTGAGTATATTGATTGCTTGGTGTGCTTTGCATTTTTTTTGTTTCAAACTATTTCAGTCAAGTATAGCCCATTAAATTACAGGAGGATAAAGTGCAAGTTTTTTATACTTTTTCCTGGCGGTGTCACGCATTTTCTTCTATACAAAGTATGTTCGAGAATTTGTTTATATGCAAGAAAATGCCCAGCATCATTTAAAAAATTCCCAAAAACCAATGATATTTTGTAACTGCATGAAAATTGCATTTTATGCTACTTTAATTTAATGAGCTATAAAACAGCGTACCTCAAATTTTTCTAAAAATTCTGAGTAAAAAGTTTGAAATTTTGGCAAATTTTTTTGCATTTATAGGTAGACTTTTATAAATAAATTTAAATATTAAATAAGGAAAATAAATATAGACTAAACTGGTTGAAATAAGGCGTTTTTTTTTTTTTCTGCCACTAGTTTAATGAACTTTCAGCCACACAATACATATCGCACACCGTCTTCAAAAGAGTCACAACTCAAAATTTAGCATTTTTTGAGATTATGCTCTAAAAATGTACGCAGAGCTTTTATTTACCTTTCAGAAAAATCAGGAGCAAATTTTTGTTATAATTTGTTTAAAAAAAGGTAAAGTCGCCCTTGCCCATATGATTATCGTGTGCTAAGAAAAAGTTTTTCGCATTTTCTGACAAACGTATTATTTATTTTGAGTTGTGACTCTTTTGAAGACGGTGTGCGATATGTTGACTTGAGTTTTTTTTGCATCGAGCTTTTTTCGACATGCCTTAAGTTACTTTATCAGATATGTAAACGCTAAAGTATTGTTAAATGCGTATAAATTTAATTACTGTCTTTTGTTATGTTACTAATGAAATATTTTTCAACTTAAATAATAAAGTAGATTTCAAACTCATTTATTTATTATCTATTATTAATGTTCGTCCGATACCACCATGTAGTACTCGATACCAGTACTCATTTAAGAACATCGAAGGGGGTACTCGATGCTACTCAAAGTATCGCTAGAAAATACTCGATTCTACTTGTACTCAAAAGTACTCGGACGAAATATTTCAAAACGGTTTTGCATTTTTTTTTTAAATAAATAAAACTGTCTTTTATGTGTTACAAAGATATAATTTAATGCAAGAAGGCTTTTTAATATGAAAATATATGCTTATTTTTAATATATACATACATATGGGTAAATACATATTCTCGCAACCTTTATATGTTAGTTACAAAGATACAATTTAATTTAGAAATGACTAATTTAATTCAGAAATGGCTTTTTGAATATGAAAATATATGCTTATTTTTAACATAAATATCTACACTGAGGAAAAAAAATGTTAGAATTAACAAAAAACGTGCTAAATTAAAAAAAATACGTATATGAAAGAGCACCAACCAACCCAACTTGTTTTAAATTTGAGTATGTACGTTATAAAATATGTCGTGAAGTGCACAGATGCTTTAATTAAGAAGAAAAAATAGATATTTATTTTATATTCCGTCTGATGGTAATTGAACCCGGACCCTCTGGGCAGCAACCAATTGTATCAAGCGTATTTTCACTCAGCTACAGCCATACATGTAAATGTGTTTTCAAATGTTGAGTTTGAATCAGATAAACATGTACCATGTACATATACGTGTACGTGTTGTCGCCGCTGTACATGCTTTGTATACATATACCCTGCAACAATTCAGACTCACCCTCTGCTAGCCCTCAGATAGTCCCTCACAATTCCCCTGCCAATGGTTTCAACTGCCATTTTTAGCATTGGCGTGTCCGGGACTAGTCCCGTTTTGGAGATTTTTTTCGTTGGAGTAAGATTGCGTTCTGCACTTCGCAGATGCTTTTTCATAATTCCGAACCACAAAAAAAAAAATTTAATCATTTTATAACCATGTTGCTTCTGACGGCATTTGAACCCGGACCCTCCTGAAAGCTAACAAATAGTGGCAAGCATGTAAATGTGTGTTCAAATGGTCACTTTGCATCAAGGCCAGACTAAGCGATTGGGACATTTACACGGTGGTGTTCTTTAAATTTTTTTTTTATTGAATTGCAAGACAACACCACCCTGTCATTGCCAAACTGCACTTTTCGTCTATCTCTAGGCCGGTTCCTTGGGGACTGCTCGAAGGCTGACATTTTCGATGCAAGCAAATGTCCAATTCCGACCAGTCAAATTTTAACCAGTGAAGTACTAGTCCTTTACGGAAAATTGGCCGCCTTACTGCAGCAGCGTACTTTCTTAATTACATATGACAAAGCATCTGAGACGTGCAAAAGGCCATCCGTGCTGTGAAAAATGCTTCATTTTAATACGGGTGTATTTGAATTGAATATTTCCATTATACGTAGTGTATGTATATAATGGCAATATTCAATTTTGAACACTTTTCACTTGATTTAAATACGAACATTTTTAAACGGTAATCAAATAAAAAATTTTAATTTTTACAACGCGTTTTTTTCCTCAGTGTATATACGTATTTTTCCTGCGTAACGCAGGCTATTGTTGTATAAAATACCATAAAGCTTCAGCACATGGGATGCGGCGGGGTTACATACATGCTAGAAATCGAACACAATTTTACGTGTCAAACATCATATATGCAACTTGAGGCAACTTTACTAATTTGACTAGAGTTGCATAAATTTTTCGACCGAGTAAATTCTTGCACAATGCACTCGATACCCACCAAGTACTTGGCCACATGTATCGAAGTACAAAAAATACTCGGTACTTGGTAGAGGTATTCGAGTATTTACTCTTATGTACTCGTATCATCATCACTATTGTAGGACAGCTTCTCAAACTATATTGATGCAATTTTTTATGTTAAGTTGTTAGAAAATAATGAATATCTAAACCTGGGATTGTATGAACGATGTCCCGAAAATCCCGGGATCGCAAAAATCGAAAAAATTAACATCCCTAGTAGGTAGCCTTTTGCCTAGATTAGCATATAGGATCAGTTTTTTCCGTTAAGGGGCCAGGGACCGATCTATTCGAAAAAGTTATTTATGGTCCGATTTGCTTGAACTTTGGCACGTAGGTAGCTTATTGCCTGGATTAGCATTTAGGATACTTTTTCTGATATGTGGGCCAGGGACCAATCTGTTCGAAAAAATCTTAGTTATGTCCGATTTGCTTGAAATTTGGTACGTAGGTAGCCTTTTGGCTATATTAGCATACAGGATCCATTTTTCCGTTAAGTGGACCAGGGACCGACCGATCTATTCGAAAAAGTCTTATTTATGGTCCGATTTTCTTGAAATTGGATAACCGTATTATAGATATGCGTAGAATAGAATTGAGTCATTAGGGGTATTCTCTGAGTCTTGCAAAGCCCTTGCACGGTGCACGGATTGCACGGTTTGCAAAGCTGTCCCATACGAAAACCGGTTTTTACCGTGCAATCCGTGCAATCTGTGCACCATGCAAGGGCTTTGCAAGACTCAGAGAATACCCCTATTGTTTTACGGGTATTGGAGAAAAATTTTATGCAGCAAATGTTGACAATTTTTTTGTGCTGATTACGAATCGGTAAGCATAAAGTTTCCATCAGCTCAAGATTTTAAGAAAAACGAGGTCAAAATGTCAAAAAATCGCTTTTTTTGCAATATTTGATAAGCTCTAGCAAAGAAACAAAGGGTGATAGAACCTTCCACTTAGGCTTAAAGCTTGGACTTCTGACTTCAATCCCTCAAAATACCATTCCTGCACCTTGACCTATAGTCGTTTGATGAACAGCTAACAGTGATTTTTACACACTTTTTTTTCAATTGCATAATTTTCCAGTATATTTTTTTTATTGGGTGGACGATAAAAAGTAATTGTTTCCTTGCTAGAGCTTCTCAAATATTGCAAAAAACGCGATTTTTTGACACTTTCACCACGTTTTTCTCAAAATCTGGAGCTGATGGAAACTTACGGATTCGTAATCAGCACAAAAAAATCTTACCAAAAACAGCTTTAACATTTGCCGCATCAAAATCGGTGTTGCCCTGTGTTACCTACACTAATTATATAAAGAGAAGCTCCTTCTTTTTATAAGAGGTGATCTCGCGAACGGCTGTACTGTTTTTGTTTTTTGTTTTTTCATAATACATTTTTTTGTTAATTTTTTATAGAAATATAGTTCATTTTGCATTAAATGCTACCTAATTTTGAGTATGCAGTTTTGTAGTTCACTCAATTTCAGTATCATAAAGTGCAAGTTTGAAATGGCTATAAGTTACCGTTGATGTTTGAGAACTTTTTCGCTGATGATGTTGCGCATTTTCTCCGTATAACGAATGCGTGATAGTTTTTTTAAGTGGCGCTGGAGCCGAGTTATTGCCAAAAATCGTCAATTCGGAGGCACCAAGGATCAAAGTCAAATTACCCCCGTTAAATCAACCATCCGAACCATTGCGGTGCTTGCTTTACGGTGACTTAAACAGAATGTGGACCAATGATACTCACCAGTTTGGAAATTGCCACCAACTATAATATACAGATTCCAGGACGATTCACCATCGAGCCGCAAGGACTTCTTCCCGGTATAACGCTTTCGTCAGGTTATTTAAGACTGCAATAGAGGAGATATGCCTTCCGTCGACCACAAAACCAAACGTGAACGTGAATTGCTGGCGAAAACGTTAGATCAAATGTTTCAATAAAAAAAATAATTTGGGCGGGACGAAGTTCGCCGGGCTGCTAGTTTTTTTATAAACGTCTATTCCGATTTCAAAGATTGTACAAAAATTAAAAAAGTTCTGCTTATTTTCACCAAAATTTCAATCTCTAATCAGAATTTTGGTATGCAGTTTTATAGACCATTTAATTCTAGTATAATGAAGTGAAAGTTTCAAGCTGCTATAAAATCCCGTTAATTTTTGGCAATTTTTTTTGCCGGCAGTGTCCTCTATATAAAAGAAGATTGTCGAACATACTTGTGTATGGAAAAAACGCGAAACACCTTCAACCAAAAAAAACAATTAATTTTTGTGAAAAGAAATTCCAAATAATCGGCAAGGAATCGGCGAAAAAAGGCCGATGCCGATGGCGATGCTCTATTTTGTTTCGATACTAGCCGATGCCGATTAATCGGTCGGACTCGGAAATTAATAAATATATTTGCCTAGCGCAGTAATGCCGCCACTTTGGGTTTTAAATTATTCCACTTTGCAATCGAAACGGTATTAGCTTACGAGTATTTTGACTTACTATTGGGGTATTCACAACGGTGTCGTAAAGTTTAAAAGCTTAAATAAATGTTTAGTGGACTTTAAACCTCAACCAACTTTTTTGTAGCACTGTGAAAATTCATAATATGACTTGTAGACCCTTGCAAGCCCCCTATATATATTTTTAGCCTTTTAAAGTTTACGACATACAACAATACTACACTTACGACACCGTTGTGAACACCCCATGTATGTTTACTTTAGTTGCTTAGAATTTTGGACAGAGCTGTGGGCCGGTTGATGTGAAACGTCCCATTTATATACAGTGCCGAACAGAAGTATTGGCACAGTGAATTTTTCGCAATACATGCAAAGTTTTTTATTCTAATTTATTTTCGATAATTTTTTATAAAAAATATTGTTGATTCTACGCCAGAAAACATAATAATAAAATCTCTAAACTTTGTGCAAAACTTAGGAAAATTCATTAAATTTGCACACTAATTTGCAACTTTCTATTCCGATTTTTTTAGAAAAATTCTAAGTATGCAGTTTTATAGCCCATTCAAATTTAGTATAACAAAGTGCAAGTTTGAAGTCGCTAGAAAATGGCGTTGATTTTTGGTAATTTTTTTTCACGCAAGTTCTTCCATACAAAGTATATTCGGCAATTATTTTTTGTATGGAGAAAATGAGCAACACCACTAAAAAAATTGCCAAAAATCAAAGCGATTTTCTAGCAACTTTGAACGAAAAATTCACTGTGCCAATACTTCTGTTCGGCACTGTACATATATATTTTTAAATGTATATATATATATATGTATAAAGTAATAAGACTATAAGACTATTATATAAATACATACACCCTGCTTCACTTGAATAGGTACAAATTTTTTCGTCAAGATCCAAGTTTATATGTATCTGGTCTTGTTGGCATCAGAGAAGTTTCTTTTTAATCTCACTTTGAAGAATGATTAATTTCGAGGAAATGTGGTGAAAATGAAGAAAACATCCCTATTACTTTGGATTTTATTCCACTTTTTATCAAACTACCCCACGTATCCAAGACTGCAGCCGATCTGTTGGAAACAGAGATCGAAAATAACCCTCTCCACTTTGAAAGTGCCCCAAAATAACTCTTTCTATTTAAGAGAAAAAATAACCCACAACAGAGAACAGGTAATTTTATTTTTTCTAGATGTGTGATCTCGCTTGGTGGGAAAGGGTTATTTGCATATAGTTTCCGTTGCTGTTGGTCTCGGACACTTATCGCTGGGAGAGAAAAAATAAATACTACCTTCGGTCGGACTCTATTAGCAACTTCTAAATACCTTATACTTTAGTGTTTTTAGTTACTCAGTAGAACGGCCTTTTGGGGGAATTCTTCTAAAGCTGTTTTTAAATGCACAAACTAAGGTATTTTTTTAAGGTTCATATGAAATATGTTTTATTGCGACTTCAAATGCTATTTTATAAGATAAGCAGGGATGCACTTTTTAGCCCTTCTTTAGTAAGCATTTTAGAATGGCTTCACTTCAGAAGGCCTAGCTAAATTATCTTCTGTGTAGATAAATGGACATGTCCAAACAGGTACTTTTACTACAAACTAATTTAAAGTGGTTTCCTAAAAGGCAATATAAAACGCTTTACGTTAACATTTTCAATCTTAGGTTAATTATATAGACAACGTTGGTGATACTACAAACGTTATCGCGCGAGTTCTTGATGCACCAACCAATCTACCTATTTTGGTGCAAGATTCCCACCTTCAAAGCAATTCGGTTTTACCGCCTCCAGCGCACATATCGGACGTTTTGTTGGATTTGTCGAAAAAGTCCACAACAGCTGATGACTATAGTAATACTTCTATAGATGTGGCAAATCAAGATATTTTACCTCTGGATTTATCTTTGAAATCATCTAATTTAAATGAGTCTTCCAAAAATGACGCTTCTTCCGGAAATTTGGAGGCAGAAACAGAACAAGTCTTCGATAACAATGATTATGATTCATTTGGCCCAGGTTTGGACATGCCGCTTATTGACATTGAGGACAATATTAATGCATTCATGGAATTAACCAACAACCAGGAGCTTACGTCAACAACAATAAAAATCACTACTTCAGCAGTCTGTGGTGAGTTACAAAAATTCTTATGTATTAAAAAAAAAAAGAAGCATTTCTAACACTGTCTAAACATGTTTAAGATATAGCTCCCACTATCGTGCAGAACACTGACAATGCATTGCCAATATGTGATTTTGAACTCAGTGAAATTCTTAGTGACAACACACATTGCAGAAGTGATTGCAATATCGAAACCCAAATTGAAAATCAGTGCGATGCTGTAAAAGAGAATAATTTAAAGTCTGAAGTAAATAAAACTCTATCAGAACAATATCCGAACATCACCGATGTTAACGTTGTCAACGCTGAGCACAATCACTGTGAAGTCGTGAGGAATCCCTCCTCCTTTATCCAGCCTGAGGCAAATTTAACTGAGGATAACAAAACAGATTCGGATAAAGGGGCTAAGTCAGACAAAATCGCAGATAATGAACCTTCTAAATCAACAGATTGCGAAAGTTGTGAAAATAAAACCGGGGACCATCCTTCGCTGTGTGTGCATCGCGTTGATGAACTACATGGAGACTCAAGTGATAAGTGTTCTATTGATTTCCTCTTCATGGACACTGAATCTCTTCTACCAAATAAAATGGTGTTTTCCTTTGATGGCTCAGCTGCTCTTTCGGAAACAGATACACATTTACCTAGAAGCGAAGTTGACCAAACTGCAAACGACAGTAAGCGGCAAATCATCGATGACCATGATAATGCCGCTTGCGATTTGTCAACGAAAGATGATCATTCGAAGAGTATAGATTTGATAGAGGACGATCAGTGTCATCATGTTAGCGTGCACTTACCAATGCCACAGCTAACACTGATGGACAGCAGCTCCGAAGAGTTCCGTGACGAGTATGAGTTAGGATTCGAAAGCAGTCAAGAAAAGGAGGATTTAATGGGAGCAACAGAAAAACAACATTTTTGTGCAGATCAGCAATATGAACAAATCGAGGAAGTTAAATTTAGCAGAAACGATGTGACTGGTAAGTAGAAACGCGATTAATTTACTATATATAGCTTATAATACTTATAACAGAAGATGATTACAATGATTCAGGTATAGAAAAGTCTATGCTTGACAATGGATTTGAAAGCACAGAAGCAACGGCAATCCCAATGATATCATTCGAGGGTAAGAATATTTCCAATTCTGAATAAATATAATAATTAAACTTTTATCACTAGGAAACTCTGAAATTTCCAAAGCTTTGGAGGATGGGTGTAGCAATGAAAAAAATAAAGACGAAAAGCCGGAACCTACTTTTGCTGAAGAACCTCTTACAGAAAGTAAGTTGCAAATAAGTATTAATAAAAATTTTTATATTTATTTAATTGGCCGCACAATACTAACTTTATCAAAAAATGGCGAAAAGAAAGTTTTTAGTACAAGCATTTATCGATTTCTATTAAACTACTTTTACAGATGAAGGAAGAGAAGCTTCTACTTTGGACGATTCTGCTATATGCTGTAAGCAGGAAGATTCTAATGCAGACAATGAATTTGAAACAGGTGCGGACTAAGACTTCATTTTCTATGTACAAACATATCTGTGGACTTTTGACAAAACATTCTCTGTGCTTTCTGTAGGTTGGAATTTAGAGTATTTGATAATTTATTTGATAGTTTTATTTACCTTTCATTAAGATAGCATCTTGAACTACTCCTATTAATGACTAAACAAAAAAATACCATTCGTCAACTCAATGAATTACAGCTTTGAAGAGAAAATGACCTCACTCGAGAGAAGTTGTTTTGTCAAAAGTCCACAGATATGTTATTTTTCCGTTGGTTGTTATTGCTACACGTAACATCAAACAACCTGGGCTCAGTTATGTTGTGGTTGTAGCGGCTCTACTAAGCCCCGCCTATTACGGTTTGTCGCAGCAAAGTTCAGAACCAGCTGGCGAATTTCCTTGTATGTTGCCAGCAACGTTTCTCTGCCTTTGCCCCAAGTGCTGCCGGCGAACGACTTGAGAACCTTGATACGTATCTGTACTTTGTTAACAACTGCGGTTGTGTGCGCAGGCCAGGAGATCATGCTATCAAAGGTAAGCCCTAACATTTTTGGATTATTCACCGTCATAATTGGTGTGTTATCGACGTGAATGTCTTGTTGAAGTCTGGAGGAGTGTTAGGCTCCTTGCATTGAAGAAGCGAGAGAGTTTGGAAAGATAGCCATTTGCTTTTGAACAGAGGTCATCAATTCCATCCCCAGACACTAACATCGAGCTGTATTCAGCGTATGGGGAATTCCCCCCGGTGGCTATGGGAGCTTCGAAATGTAGAAGTTAAACAGTAAGGGGAGAGGACACCACCCTCTGGAACACCTTCTTTAATTCTTCTTGGGCTCAGTGATGCCACATGTTTTTGTTCTTTCAAAAAACCCTAAAATTTTAGGCTTATTCACCGTCAAAATTGGTGTGCTATCGTCGTTTTGGAGAGTGTTACGCTCCTTGCTAAAGCGAGAAAGTTCGGAGAGATAGCAGTTTGCTTTTGAACAGAGGTCATCAATTCCATTCCCAGGGAATGAGATCAGGGAAACTCCCTCAGGTGGCTAAGGAAGCTTCGAAATTTATAAGTTAAACAGTAAGGGGTAGAGGACACCACCCTGTGGAACCCCTTTTTTTAACTCTTCTTGGACATTACTGTCACATATTTTATTTGTTTCATAAAAAAACACCCTAAAATTGTTTTAAAATCTCGCTACTTTCCCTTAATAATAATAAAAATCATACTTTAAGGTATTTATTTAAGGTTCATGTCAAATATGTTTTATTGCAATCTAAAATGCATATTTAAAGTCATTTATATTTATAATCTTAAATAATATAAAATTACACATTCCCGTAAATTGCAAATAGAAAATGCGCTTCTAGAAGGCATGCAAGGAAACACTTTTTTGGGCCCTTGTGTAGGCCTCGTAGAATGGCTTCACTTAAGAAGGCCAATCTAAATTATTCTTCTTATTTGGCGCTGTAACCGCCTACGCGATTTTGGCTCAACAAAGCACGCCAGTCGTTTCTCTTCTGGGCCAACTGACGCCAATTGGAAATGTCAAATGAAGCCAAGTCCTTCTCCACTTGTCTTTCCTCTGCTACCACCAGCGGGTTCGGTGTTAATGCTGGTTCCCAAGTAAACGGAATTCTCTACTTTCTCGAAATTGTAACTGTTAACAGTGACGCGGGTGCCAAGGCGCAAATGCGCTGACTGTTTGTGTGATGACAGGAGATACTTCGTCTTGTCCGAGTTTACCACCAGACCTATTCGCTTTGCTTCCTTATCCAACTTCGAAAAGGCAGAACAGACTCAGCGGTTCTTGTTACCGATGACGTTGTTGTTGTTGTTGTTGTTATAGCGGCTACAAAAACCCCGCCCAGATCGGTTAATATCTCAGTCGTTGTCGTCAAGCTCCACTAACGGAAGACCCAGGGAGCGTGCAGCATCAATGGGGTCGGTTCACAGGGACAAAGGCGTTAGTGTTGTCGGGTTTTCCGGGCATACGAAGAGATGTTTCGAGTCGTGGGGTGTCTCTCCGCATGCCGGACACTCATTTGGCACATCTGCGTCTAATCTGTTCAGGTATGAGTTTAACCTGCTGCAGTAGCCAGAGCGAAGTTTGGCTATTGTAGTTCTGGTCTCCCGAGGCAGATGAAGCTCCTCTCGTCGATGTCCGGTGGTTGTGTGCTTAGAACGGCATTCACAGGTCTGGAGTCTACATAACTCGAGACTGACTTCCTGTAAATGCCGTTCAGGGCCTGTCGATATGCTGAAGGGTCCAGAGGCTGCTTAATGAACCTCTGTGCTTCGTCCGTCCGTTCGTAGAGATGCCTCCTGACGTGCCTGGGCGAGGGCTCTTCTGCAAGCAGTTGTCTATTTGGGTGACCACGTCTGTGGCTCCCAACCAGAAACTGCTTGCAGAGCATTTTGTTATGCTCCTTAACAGGGAGCATTTTCGCCTCGTCGTGTAGGTGGTATTCTGGCGACATCAGAAGGCATCCAGTCGCTGTCCTAAGTGCAGTGTTTTGTGTCGTCTGTAGCTTCATCCACTGCGTCCTACTAGTTCCCGGCGACCACACTGGTGCTGCGTAATTTTAAACCGGCCGGCCTATTACCTTGTATGTTGCCAGCAACGTTTCTTTGTCTTTGCCCCAAGTACTGCCGGCTAGCGACTTGAGGACCTTGTTGCGGCTCTGTACTTTGTTGACAATAGCGGTTGCGTGCGTAGAGAAGGAGAGCAGGCTGTCGAAGGTTACTCCGAGTATTTCGGGGTTATTCGCCGACGGAATTGGTGTATCATCGACGTGAATTCCCAGCAGTAGCCTGACCTCCTTCGTCCAGGTTGTGAACAAGGTCGCAGAGGATTTCGTAGGGGAGAGGGCTAGACACTTTGCAGTGAAGAAGCGAGAAAGATCGGAGAGATACCCGTTTACTTTCGAACACAGGTCATCGATTCCATTCCCAGTCGCCATGGTCGAGCAATCGCCGGCGTAAGAGACAATCGATACTCCCTCTGGTGGTTGAGGGAGCTTTGAAATGTAAAAGTTAAACAGTAGTGGGGAAGGGCACCACCCTGTGGAACCCCCTGTTTTATTTTTCTGAGTTTGCTCGATTTGTCTCTAAACATTACCGACGACGTGGCCGACCACTCAGATAATTCGCCGACCACCGTTTGAGCCTCTGTGGGAGAGAGGAGGCCTCTATATCTTCTAGTAGCGTGGAATGGCAGACGGTGTCAAACGCCTTTGACAAGTCCAACGCTACTAGAATCGTTCTCTCACAGGGACGGTTGCGGTTACGGCCACGTTTTATCTGAGTGTTTATGGCGTTAAGTGCTGTTGTTGTACTGTGCACTTTACGGAAACCATGCTGATGCTTCACTGAGGTCAGGTGGTTCGTGAAATACGGGAGGAGCAAAGCCTCTAGTGTTTTCGCTACCGGGGAAAGGAGTGTTATCGGGCGATAAGATTCTCCTTTGTTGGCTGGTTTCCCCGGCTTGAGCAGTGGGACCACTCTCCCCACCTTCCAGACGTCTAGGATGATGAGAGGGACCATTGACATAGTTATAACCTCCGTTAGGTACGCTACTCCCGCAGGACCCAAATTTTCCAGCATCAACATGCATATTCCTTCGGGACCCATGGCTTTGGAGGCTTTCGCCTTCTCGATGGCCACCTGAACTTCATCGCTAGTGAAAGCAAGGGGGCACAAGTTGTTGGGAGTTTGTGCAGCCTTCTGGTCACTCGACGCTTGGCTTTGTTCGCCGGAGGATGCAGTATGAACTGCCGGCTAAAATAGCTCGCGCATCGCTCCGGGTCCGACGAAGCATGGTCGCCGAAAGAAATTTCGACTCTGTCGTCGTGCTTCGTCGGATTGGACAGTGACCTCACGGTTGACCAAAGCTTACTCACACCAGAGGTGAAGTTACAGGTCTTCAGATGCTCTTCCCACTTCTTCCGCTTATGTACGTTCACTAGTTGCCGAATCCGAAGTTTGGACGTGGGGCCGTAATGCATCCTGCCGGTACGAAGCGAGTGGCAGCAGTAGTGACAACCCTGCGGAACTTACGTTCACCAAGGTGGACGGACGTCGGTTGGTGTGGGGAGCGCAGCGAAGGTGCTCTCAGTAAATTCCGCGAAGCCTTTCCAATCAGCTTTAGAAAAGTTGATATATGTTCGGTGCTCCGCGGAAGCAAAGTCGGTTGGTTTATCGATCGAGATGACTATGGGCAGATGGTCTGATGCCAAAGTCAGCATAGGTCGCCATGATACGCTGTTTATCAGACCAGCGCTGACTATTGTTATGTCTGGCGAGCTGCAGCAGCTGCCCATAATCCTGGTGGGTGCGTCGTCGTTCATTGTGCAGAATGGTGAATCGTCGTATCTGCTCAGCCAAGTTTGTTCCCCTTCGATCGTTTGACAATCTTGAGTGCCAAAGATCGTGGTGCGCATCAAAGTCACCTACTGCCATACGGTTTTCACCTCTTAGGNTGAATCGTCGTATCTGCTCAGCCAAGTCTGTTCCCCTTCGATCGTTTGACAGGCTTGAGTGCCAAAGATCGTGGTGCGCATTAAAGTCACCTACTACCATACGGTTTTCACCTCTGAGGAGCGCACCTATATCAGGGTGATATCCTGCCGGGCAGCAGGTG
>NW_016159021.1:49322-55148 GCF_001687245.7 Rhagoletis zephyria
CTTGAGTGCCAAAGATCGTGGTGCGCATCAAAGTCACCTACTGCCATACGGTTTTCACCTCTTAGGAGCGGACCTATATCAGGGTGATATCCTGCCGGACAGCAAAGGACAGGGGGTATGTAAACGTTAAATATTGCGAGCTCAACATCGTCTGACCGGATGGCAATGCGCTGACATTCTAGGGTGGAACCCTGTGGTCGATGTCTGCTTCAATAAGACGATACTGCACCGTGTGGTGCGTGAAGAACGCTAAGCCACCACCATTATCTCGCTCGCGATCTCGACGTTGCACGTTGTATCCGGCACAATTAAACAATGTTGAATTGCTGTGCAACTTCGTCTATTGGACGGCAGCTATCAATATACCATGCCTTCCCATGAATACGGTTATCTCCTCGATCTTGCACTGAAGTCCGTTACANTACGGTTATCTCCTCCATCTTGCACTGAAGTCCGTTACAGTTAAATTGAAGGAGCTTCATGTGGTTCGGGAGACGTGTTGTTATGCGGGGTGTAAGGGATGTGTGTGGCCTTGCCGCCATTGGCTGTGTGCGCTGCTGTGGAGGTTGCCGCTTGTGGTGGTAGTGGGTGGCGTCACAATTGGGGTTTGCGATCGAACGGCGCAACACGGGCCCTCGAAGTGCCTCGTCCAATCTCGCGTGGTGCGCAAACCTTAACATGCCCTAAAGTGGCACCAGCCAAGGCAGGTATTGCACTTGACTGATGTCACGTTCCGGAATATCCTGGTCTGACATACCGTGCAGATTGTAGGAGGAACCAGGAGTTGTTGGCGGCGGCGTGTTTGTGGTTGTGCGGTTGTGTCTGTTGTGTGGCCTGTCGTGGTTCTGGTGTGGTCTATTGTGTTGTTGTGTTGTGGTGCTGTGGTGTTTTTGTTGAGCTGCTCAGGTGGACTGGGGTTAGCCGTGATGTGGTCCACTGCCGATGGGTCCGTAGACCTGAGCGACTCTGAGGGGACTCCACCCGTCGCAAGCATTGCACTTGACTGAGGTGGAGTTGTGGTGTAGTCGTCTCTGGCATACACAGCAGGTGTAGGTTTCTGGCCCTGGGTTTGACTCGATGCCAGCCCTGAGCAGAAGAATACGTAGCAAATGTGGCTTAGCTCGCCGAAACAACAGCCCTTGGTCGGGTAAAACCCGAGTCATTCCGGTACGTAAAACCGGCTGTCGTGGGAATGACATCGATGTCATCGGCGTACGCCAGCAATTGCACGCTCTTGTAAAAAATTGTTCCTGAGCGATTCAGTTCTGCAGCTCTTATTATCTTCTCCAGCATCAGATTAAAGGGCGACATAAATTATCTGCTGGAAATAGATTGGCGCTTACACAATATATTAGCGATTGAACTTTTATGAGAAGATATTTTTCATAGCAGAAATACACTCGGATGTTTGCCATTGCCTGTCGAGGGGCGACCGCTATTAGAAAAAAACTTTACCTACTTTCCCATGCGCACCAGCAAAAGTTCGATAATTATTTTATATGGAGAAAATGTGCAACACCTTCAACAAAAAAATTTGTCAAAAATCAATGTTAAGTCCTAGCTTTCTAATACTTGCACTTTATTTTACTAAAAATGGATGGGCTAAAAAACTGCATACTCAAATTTTGTCTAAAGAGTATAAAAAAGTGCAATATTTGAATGAAATTTTGCAAAATTTTTTTAAATTTTACACAAGGATTGGAACTCTGATTTTTGGGGTTTTTATAAATTTAACAACCACATTTTTATAAAAAAAAAAATTTGCGTAAAATAAAATATTTAAAAAATAGTTGCCCGCATTGTAAAAAATTCGCTGTACCTAAACTTTATTGACTGACTGCATATGGATATAAATTTTTTTTCTAAGAAAAAAAACATTTTATTCAAAATAAAGAGTCAAGTTTTCTCAACTGGGCCATCCAAAGTTGACTTTCGATTAGCTCAGTAAAATTAGATAAATTTGGTAGGATAATTGAAAAAAATTTGTAACAGCGATTTTTTGATGCAGTTTACTTCTATTTGACACGTAGATCATGGATCCACAGTCTTGCCCCTAAATTTCATTTGGCAACATTCCGCCATCTTGGATTTAAGTTTTTTTGGGTTTTTTCAAATTTGCAAGCTTATTTTGCATTTTTCGTAAAAAATGGTTATATACAAATATGTAGAGAATGTAATTTCCCACATTTGTTATATAGAAGGTTTTTTCAAAATAGCATTTTTTACTGTAAAAAATTAACAAAAACTGCAAAAAAAATTTACATTGCCACGGTTTTCGCCATTTTTTGACAATTTCTGTTGAAAATACATCGCATATTGGAATTCAAAAGTTGTAGAGAATTTCATTCTTCACAACTTGTATACTACATTTGTTTTGTATGACGCTTAGATCACGGGAACGTGCGAAACATAGCGATTAACCCAGAAAAATTAGTTAAATTTGGTAGGAAAATTAAAAAAAAAATTGTAACAGCGATTTTTTGATGCAGTTTACTTCTATTTAACACGTAGATCCAGTCTCGCCCCTAAATTTCATTTGGCAACATTCCCCCATCTTGGATTTTATTTTTTTGGGGTTTTTGCGATTTGCAAGCTAATTTTGCATTGTTTCATAAAAAAATGGTTAAATACAAACATGTAGAGAATTTAATTTCCCACATTTGTCATATAGAAGGTTTTTTAAAAATAACATTTTTTATTGTAAAAAATTTGCAAAAACTGTGAAATATCTTATTTATATTGTCACGGTTTTCGCCAGTTTTGACAATTTCTTTGAAAATACATAGCATATTGAAAATCCAAGGTTGTAGAGAATTTCATTCTCCAAAACTTTTGTGCCAACATTTTTTTTGTACGACGCTTAGATCATTTTTGAATAAAATGTTTTTTTTTACATTTTTTTGCCAACATTTTTTTTGTACGACGCTTAGATCACGGCCGGGAACGCGATACACATAGCGATGTATGGGATGCGCCGTATAACTTCATTTCCACACCTTCACCTGCTTTCATTAAAAAAAAAACGTTGCGCGTGGATTGGGCCTACTGGAGAAACCACGTTAAAAAAAAACGCGGCGAAAAGCTCTACCTCAGCGCTGGTGTGGCAATGAGTTTTACGGCGCATCCCGTACATTGCTATGCTTACGGCATTCCCGGCCGTGATCTAAGCGTCGTACAAAAAAGGTAGGCACAAAAGTTTTGGGAAATGAAATTCTCTACAACCTTGGAATTTCAATATGCTATGTATTTTCAACAGAAATTGTCAAAAAATGGCGAAAACTGTGACAATGTAAAATTTTTTCGTAGTTTTTGCTAGTTTTTTACAATAAATAATGCTTTTTTTAAAAAACCTTTTACATAACAAATGTGGAAAATTAAATTCTCTACATATGTATATGTATTTAACCATTTTTTATGAAAAAAAAGCAAAATTAGCTTGCAAATCGCGAAGACCCCAAAAAAAAAATAAAATCCAAGATGGGGGAATGTTGCCAAATGAAATTTAGGGGCGAGACTGTGGATCCATGATCTACGTGTTAAATAGAAGTAAACTGCATCAAAAAATCGCTGTTACAATTTTTTTTTTTAATTTTCCTACCAAATTTAACAAATTTTTCTGGGTTAATCGCTATGCTTCGCACGTTCCCGGCCGTGATCTAAGCGTCATACAAAACAAATGTAGGTATACAAGTTGTGAAGAATGAAATTCTCTACAACTTTTGAATTTCAATATGCTATGTATTTTCAACAGAAATTGTCAAAAAATGGCGAAAACCGTGGCAATGTAAATTTTTTTGCAGTTTTTGCTAATTTTTTACAAATTATTTTGAAAAAAACTTTTATATAACAAATGTGGGAAATTAAATTCTCTACATATTTGTATATACCGATTTTTTACGAAAAATGCAAAATAAGCTTGCAAATTTGAAAAAACCCAAAAAAAACTTAAATCCAAGATGTGTGAATGTTGCCAAATGAAATTTAGGGGCAAGACTGTGGATCCATGATCTACGTGTCAAATAGAAGTAAACTGCATCAAAAAATTGCTTTTACAAATTTTTTTTAAGAAAAAGTCTAATTTTACTGGGCTACGATTGCTTATATTTCATTGACCGATTTTGAAAGTTAACATGTCGTGCAATATTGACACCAAAGATTTTGCGATAATTTTAGTTTTTTGACGAGTTATTTGCAAACAAATTTTTATGCAGGCTTTTACACTTTTTGAAATAATTCAGCAACCATTCATTCGAATTTTATGATTTTTTGAAAGCACTTAGAGAACTTATTGGACAACAAAATAAAGTGGTCAGTTTGTAAAGTTACCATTCTTGTTTTATAAAATTTTTTATTTTTTTTTTATCAATTGAATTCTTTTACTAACTTCTCATATACCTAGGAAAAGAACTCAAAAATCATTATTTGCGCTAAACATTCAATTTTACTTTCATAAAAAAAAATTACTGTACCTTAGATTGACTTAAAGCTTTTTACCAAAAAAAAGTACAAGTTTAAAAAAATATACAAATGAACTGAAAAGCAAAAAAAACCTAATAATTTGATAATTCTTGATTTGATACTTAGAGCGTGTGTGAATCGGTAACAAAGTTCGCGGCGAGTAAATTTTTGACAACTATGAGGTGAATAAAATTTCAGTAGCTCATGAGGCTAGTGAAAATTTTGATAAATGCATAGAAAATTTTGACAACCGTAAAGATTGTTGATGTGTGTAATTTTTCGTTAAATAAAAGCTTAAATTGATAAATTGCAATCAACGAAGGTAGATGTTTTCTTAAAATATTAATTTCACTTCAATTTGTAATATTTTATTCCGCATAAATCTGCGGTTAACAAAAATTTACTGCTGTCAAAAAAGATTTAATTTCACACAGCAGATTGGCAAAATGTCTCACCATAGCAAAAATATTATTCAACTGCTTTCCCCATAGAACTTTGTTACCGATTCACACACGCCCTTAAGTTTGAAAATTTTATTTTTTGCTTTTCAGTTCATTTGTATTATATTTTTTGAAACTTGTTTCATTTTTTTGTTAAAAAGCTTTAAGTCAATCAAAGGTACAGAATTTTTTTTANTGTCTCACCATAGCAAAAACATTATTCAACTGCTTTCCCCATAGAACTTTGTTACCGATTCACACACGCCCTTAAGTTTGAAAATTTTATTTTTTGCTTTTCAGTTCATTTGTATTATATTTTTTGAAACTTGTTTCATTTTTTTGTTAAAAAGCTTTAAGTCAATCAAAGGTACAGAATTTTTTTTATGAAAGTAAAATTGAATATTTAGAGCAAATAATGCTTTTTGAATTATTTTCCGAGCGAGCGAGCAAACTCCTACTCAATGCCTCGCAGACAACGAGGCGCTCGCAGCTCGTACTCGAAGCAGCAATGAGGCGAAGCACGAGAAGTTTGGTTTGCTCGGCAAACGAGCGAGCGCTGCTTGTTTGCTCGCGCTCGTATTAACCCTCCGATGAGTGACAGTGCGAATGACGTTAGATTCGTGAGAAGGTCCTTAGGGACCTACAAAGAGTTGCTCGATGTTTCGACTGTACATGTGCAACTTCTTTGGTATTTATGTTGTCTTCTGATTAAATTGACGTCCTGCATATATATTAGGAATGAAATAATTTGAAGAACAAGTGAAAAAAAATCAAAACATGAAGACAAGTAACTTGTTATTTCTTCTAAAATTGTACAAGGTCCCTAGGGACCTTGTCACTAATCCCCGTACTATATATGTTGAAATCTCAATAACACTCGAACGTGATCCCGTATCCCTTCGAAACTTATTTTAAACGATTCAGCTTA
>NW_016159021.1:55164-56116 GCF_001687245.7 Rhagoletis zephyria
TTTGGCTACATAAATTTAAAATTGCCCCTAGCCCTTTTTTTAGCCCTTTGGAGAATTTATTCATACTTGGCATGAAAAAGTTGTACAGTATGCTTAATTTGATCTAATATTTTTTTTCATTTATGTAAGAGATGAATTTTTAAACTAAGAAAAACTGACATATATGCATATACGTATTGTATGTTCCTTACGATTTTATACATACATACTGTAAAAGTGTTAGGGCTGTTAACTTATCTATTAACGATTTAACTATAGTTTAAAATAGATAAGTTTACGGCCCTTAATATGCTTAATTTGTTAAATGGCCCATCAAGTCGATTGACCGTGTATGTTCTTGTGGTGTCCCCGTACTATATATGTTGAAATCTCAATAACACTCGAACGTGATCCCGTATCCCTTCGAAACTTATTTTAAACGATTCAGCTTAATTTATTCTTGGAATACATGTATAAATTCTTTTCAAAAATGCAAGTAACTTGTTAGGGACCTTGTCACTAATCCCCGTACTATATATGTTGAAATCTCAATAACACTCGAACGTGATCCCGTATCCCTTCGAAACTTATTTTAAACGATTCAGCTTAATTTATTCTTGGAATACATGTATAAATTCTTTTCAAAAATGCATTGAACAAAAAGATATAGGCACATGAAATACGAAAAGGTCCCTAGGGACCTTCTCACAAATCGAAGGGTTAATGCTAGGCAGTGTTGCCGTTTAGCTTTGGTGCCTAGATTTAGCTACCACATACTTTTTTGGCTACATAAATTTAAAATTGCCCCTAGCCCTTTTTTTAGCCCTTTGGAGAATTTATTCATACTTGGCATGAAAAAGTTGTACAGTATGCTTAATTTGATCTAATATTTTTTTTCATTTATGTAAGAGATGAATTTTTAAACTAAGAAAAACTGACATATATGCATATACGTATTGTATGTTCCTTACGA
>NW_016159021.1:56740-58442 GCF_001687245.7 Rhagoletis zephyria
GTTTTTATACATACATACTGTAAAAGTGTTAGGGCTGTTAACTTATCTATTAACGATTTAACTATAGTTTAAAATAGATAAGTTTACGGCCCTTAATATGCTTAATTTGTTAAATGGCCCATCAAGTCGATTGACCGTGTATGTTCTTGTGGTGTGATTGTACAAGCTGCTGGCGCGACTTCAAAAACTATTTGAAAATTGTATGATTTTACCAGCATGCTGGTGTCGTGAGTGGTGAAATTAGCTCAATTTTCTAAGTAAAAAGTATTTTGGCGGAAATGTCTTGCACTATATTGGTCAAAGCCGTGTTTGTGGAAGATTAAGTTCACGATATTGCAGTTGTGAATTAAAAAAAAATAAAAATAATTAACAAAATGTTAGAAAAATTATGAAATTTCGGCTCCAATTATTTCGATCTTTCCTCGACCTCATTTGCAAAGAAATAAATGTTGTACCAGCATGCTGGTGAGTTATATGATTCGAGCCTGATGGTACAATCACTTGATGGAGCCAGCAAATTGGTGTCGTATATTTCCCCTTTTATACAAAAAGGTTTTTGGTTGGATAAAATATGAGCATTTTTTCCAAAGTTCAGTGATTTTCTATACCATTACTTATTGAAAATGTTTGCGCGTATACTTATATATGTATATGTAAGTAAACAAATTTTTGCTACCATTTTTAGCCACAACGACTTTTTTTTAGCCCTTTTTTTAACGGAAATTATTCGCGGCAACAATGATGCTAGGCACTAACAGCGAACAAATCCGACTAACCAATACCGGCTAGGTAAGACTAGTGAGCGACATCGCTTGTCCGCGCTCCGAGTGTACTATACAACACATGCCTTTTTGGGCATTAAAATGTGTGAATCTATGTCATTAGATTATGTACGAAACTATGTTAATATATGTACATATGTATGTATGTACATAAATATTCATATAAATATGTGAATATTATATTAGGGCAGCATTTAAATCAACAATTAAAATTTTTTTACATACATAAGCATAGATTATTTAATACAATATTTTTTAGTGTTATATATGTACATAACATGCTATATATATCGTCGTTTAAAGCACAAAACCGCGTATCGTCATTCTGCAAAACCGCGTAACTGACATTGGCTGCCAAAAATTGGATTTGCCCACATAAGCTCTTAGCTCAATCCTTATCCATTTGTCTCAAAATATACTAGCCAGAAATGCGATTGCTTTATAAAAAAGAGAGTTATTTTGAAATATGAGTGTTTTTACTCTCTAGAAAATAATTTATTCAATCTCACATACGAGTTTTTGCATTATCTTGATACGCGGTTTTGCAGGGCGCTATTTTATAAAGCGACAGTGATAATTTTGTAACGGCAGGCATTTTCCATGTTGTCAGTGACAATTCGACAGTCTGGTGGGTGTTTTGTTTCATAAAAAAACAATTGTCACCACCTCTTAAATTCCATGAGAAATTCCATTGAAAAAGTGACAAATGGTCATTGTCGGGGTTTAAAATTGTCGTTGACGAAATTGTCACCAGTCATGTGAAATTTATATGTAAATCATATGTAATAATTGCATTTGCATTATTTTATTTTTTAAAAATATTCAAATTATTAAAAAATAATGAAATGCGCGCAATTACCATATAAATAAATTTACAAAACTCTCCTGTGAAAGCTTTCCGACGGAGGTATTTGGTTTTG
>NW_016159021.1:65754-92213 GCF_001687245.7 Rhagoletis zephyria
AAGTTATTGTCGCGACAATTTTGTCAGAGTTACAATTGTCAGCACAATTGTCGACAATATTCCATATTATCACTCATTTTCCAAAAATTTTCATAGTTGCCCATGATGCAATAATGAAAGGTGTTGTACGTTGTGACAGCTCGAAATCGAACTACCTTAGGTCAATATTGTATTTTGGAAGTACAAGATAAACGGGAATAAAAAAAAGCCTTTTAGTTGAAAAAGTACTAAATTGTATGCCTTCTCAACAGCGTTCCGATTATCAGAATAGGTATATATATGGCTTGGTAGTCTCATAAAATTGTAGATAATTAAAATAATAAAATTAGGCGTGTTTTTATTCACAGGAATATGATAATATGCTTAAAATTTTCGAGCTGATGAATACCCAGCTAGAACATTATGACTTATATAATTCCTTTTATGAGCCGTATCACTAAGAAAATTATCCCTTATGAATTTGAAATGTGTCCCTTATATTGTACAGGCCAAAAAGAGGAATTCATTTACGTGTGATCTTTTGTCCCCCTCTTTCATATAGGCTTCTTGTGCGCATATATCAGGTTTCATAGCTGTTGACCATACCAATAATGCTTCATGCTCAGTTTTACTTGATCAATTCGTGTTCTCGAGAAAAAAAAATTTCACGATTCAAAAATCTGAGTATAGCCGCCAAATTCTTTTCTCAAAATTTTGAAAATTCTTTGTTTTTTGCCCTATATTTGCTTTGTATGGTATTTTCAACAAAATATAGGCCAAAAACGATAAATGTTCAAACTTTGGAGAAAAACAATTTTTCAGATTTTTGGATCGTGAAAATTTTTTTTCTCGGAGAACACGAATTGATCTAGTAAATCTTAGTATGAGGCATTATTGGTATGGCCAACAGCTATCAAACCTGATATAGTCGCACTAAGGTTTTTTTGTGTTCCACAGTGTTATACAAGGGATACTTTGAGGAATCATATAAGGAATTATACATTACCCAAGTCCACGTATATCCAAGTTCGTGTCATACAGCAAGCATTGACTACTTTTTAAAGTTTTATTTATTTGTTTTTGAAATTGACGACATATTTCAGAATTTGTAATTAATACGTTGTGTTCATTTTAGTAAATCCACTTTTTTAATTGTACAAAATTTATTATATACATACAGTATCGGTCATATCAATAGCAACCCCATTTCAAAGTAATATTATTTCCCTCTCATGTTAATTTATTTATTGCTAAGAATTTGCAACAAAAGTAAAGTTGAATTTCTAACAAAACTCATATAAACCGAATTTTAAAACTTCGTAGAAAACTACAAAAAATACAACAAATTTTCAATCAAAATTCAAACTTTTTTCTCAGAAGTGTTAGAATTTTTTTGAGCACTCAGTTTTATAGCCCCTTCAATTTTAGTCTAATTATATGCAAGTTTGAAGTGGCTAAAAATTACCTTAGTTTTTTTAGAATCGATTAAAAACAAATCGTGTTTAATCGTCTTCTATATAAAGAAAACTTCGACCATATATCGATGGCTGAGTAGAAGATCGACCTATCTCGGCAGCCAGGTCGAAAACGCCCGATATCAGAAAGCTTTTCAACGCCCTATTTCAAAATTTGGCTGAAAAACGCCCTATTTTAGAATTTGATTGAAAAATGCCCTATCTCGGAACTCGGTTCAAAAACACCCTATCTCAGCACATTTTCGAAGTATTTTTATTTGAGATAGGACTTTTTTGAACCGACTAATAATAATAAAATATGTACTATATACATATCTAGTTTCAATATAAAAAAATTTATGTGCACCATTAATTGTGTATACATATCTATGTCAATATATGTGATATACATGTACATAGATCTACATACATATCGTCGTTTAAAGTACAAAACCATGTATCAATAAATTGCAAAATCGCGTATAGAGATAATGCAAACCCACGTATGCGAGGTTGCATAAATTAATTTCTAGAGAGTAAAAACACTCATATTTCAAAATGGTTATCTTTTTGTAAAAAGCAATCGCATTTTTGGCTAGTATATTTCAGGAAGAATGGATAAGGATTGATCCAAAAACGTGTGTGAGCGAATCCAATTTTTAGCAGCAAATGTCAGTTACGCGGTTTTGTACTTTAAGCGACGATATGTATGTTAACAGGAACGCAGCAATCTAATACACGGGTGGAGCAGGAACGCAGCACAGCAGAAGCATACAAAAAATCTGCAAATAAATGGTTTTTTAGGTTTTTAACAAACGAGAACCTGGTTTCAACTTACTTCAACGTGTCTAAATCACAACGCACACACTAATGCAAAGGCGCAACAGGAACGCAACACTATAAAATACGGGCGGAGCAATATACAGGCGGAGCAGGAACGCAGCACAGCAGAATCGTCCGAAAAATCTGCGAATAAATGGTTCATTAGGTTTTGAAATAACAAAGAGCTCAAATGGAATGGTTCATCAATAAAGTCAAAATAATATGTTGTAACTTACGTGTATTAGCCCTTAATCACAATACCAGCACAGGTCGGTCAGCGAAACACTAAGGAAATTACCTAATAAATGCAAAATTATAACTTATTTGTAAAATAATTCGGTTTTATTACAATACTTACCAAATTTCACGCAATTGGAAAACAAATGTCAGCGAATAAGAACAAAACGAACAACGAAAATTGAATCAATGTAGCTTGTTCAGAATTTTTTCTAATATTTTGGGAAATGTTCAGTGAAAATAGCAAAGAAACAACGGCATGCGAAGAGATGCTGTGAGTCATGGGGCGTCTCTCCGCATTCGTTTAGAACATCTTCGTTTATTCTGCTCAGGAATGAGTTCAACCTGCCACAGTAACCAGAGCGCAGTTAGGCTATTGTGGTCGGAGTCTCCCGTGGCAGACGAAGTTTTTTCTCGTCCACGTCTGGTGGTTGTATGCCCAGAACGGCATTCACAGGTCGAGAGTCCACATAACTGGAGACTGCCTCGCTATGAATTCCGTTCAAGGCCTGTCGATAAGCTGTCGGGTCCAGAGGTTGTTTGATGAGCCTCTGGACTTCGTCCGTCAGTTCGTAAAGATGCCTCCTAACGTGCCTGGGTGAGGGCTCTTCTGCAAGCAGTTGTCTGTTTGGGTGAGCACGTCTGTGGCTCCCAACTAGAAACTGCTTGCAGAGCATTGTGTTATGCTCCTTAACGGAGAGTATATAGGCCTTGTCGTGCAGGTGATGTTGCGGCGACATCCGAAGGCATCCTGTCGCTGTCCTGAGTGCCGTATTTTGGCAAGTCTGCAGCTTCATCCACTGCGTCCTACTAGTCCCCGGTGACCACACGGGCGCTGCATATGTCAGAACCGGCCGGCGAATTGAGGACATTGTTGCGGCTTTGTACTTTGTTGACAATTGCGGTTGTATGCGCCGAGAAGGAGAGCAGACTGTCGAAGGTTACTCCGAAGATCTTCGGGTTGTTCACCATCGGAATTGGTTCGTCATCGACGTGAATTCCCAGTTGTAGTCTGACCTCCTTCGTCCAGGTGGTAAATAGTGTGGGGCTATTTCTTTTTAGCGCAAAGATTGTGTGAACTGATCGTCTTTTATTTTGTTCAATTCCATGATTTTTTATGTTTGCATTATTTGGTTTGGTTGGCTGTCGCTGTGTTGCAATGGTTAGCAGTTACCATTCCGCAAGGCCTGGGCTAAAGTCTAGTTTCGCACCACCATTAAAAAGAAACAAAGAGTTTTTTTAATAGTGGTCGCCCTCGCCAGGCAATGCCAAACCTCAGAGTGTATCTCTGCCATGAAAATCTGCTTCTCAAAAAAAATACAATCGCCGTTCGGAGTCGGCGTAAAGCTGTAGGTCCCTCCCGTTTGTGTGACAACATCAAGGTGCACGCCACAAATCGGAGAAAAAGCCCGGCCAAACACTAACATATTGTGTAAGCGTCAATCTATTATTATTATTATTCTTATTATTATTAATTACCAAAAGGAATAAGTCAGCATCTTTCCGATATGGCAAATTTGATGCAGTTGTTGAACGAACCGAACTGCATCAATATTACCATATTGAAAAAAATGCTGACTTATTTTCTTTAGTAATTAACCAATTCATTTCGGTTTTTCTCATATTAATTATTTCGGGTGGTCAACCGAAACTGTGCACATACGCATCATTTTGGTGTGCCTTTTTTTTTTATATGTATACACCAGGGATGCCAAAATATGCGGAAAATTGTGATCCCGGGATTTCGGGATATTTTTTAAGTAACAATGTGATTGAGGAACGCATACATCACAAATAAAAATGTAAATACCAGGTACTTTTGAAAGTAATGATTAAAAAAAAAAAACAAAAATGTACAAAAACAAATTATCTAAATATGTTTATTCTACTCCATAAAGAAATGTTGAATGGCGATTTTTTTGCCATTTTTTCCCAATTTACTCGAAATTTTGTTAGGGTGTACAAGTCAAACGCACCTCAGAACCAGATTCTGCGGGTCGAAATACATGTTGGTAGGTGGGTCTGGTTAAAAGCACACATCTTTTTTCGTGCCGGTGTTGTTATTGCAGCAAAGCATTCAAAGCGGAGTCTTATAATTTTGACCTGAAGTTGTTACACACAAAACTGGCTGATGAAAAACATATTTCGGCCTCAACATTTTTAGACTCAACAGTCAAAAGGATGTCATAAGCCATTTGAAGATAATGATCCCTATCTCCTCCATTACTAAATATTTGAACTTCTTTTACCAGCACGTCAGAAAAATTATAAGTTTTTCGATTTGAGGAAGTTTGAGAAGATTGATTTAAAAATTGTGTAACTTTTCCTTAAAACTTTGTTTCGTTAATATTAGCGATGCTATGAGTGCATCATTTAAGTTTCAATATTTTTGTTAATTGTAGTCAAAACGGCANTATATCTCCTCCATTACTAAATATTTGAACTTCTTTTACCAGCACGTCAGAAAAATTATAAGTTTTTCGATTTTAGGAAGTTTGAGAAGATTGATGCTATAAGTGCATCATTTAAGTTTCAATATTTTTGTTAATTGTAGTCAAAACGGCATTTTACAAAAATCATACTTCAAATTCATTCTTACTATCAATTCGATGTTTTAAATTTTTCGGTATCCCGGGATTAATACAAGTAAATCCCGGGATTTTCGGGACCTCAGAAACACCGGGATCCCGGCATTGGCACCCTTAGTATACACATATTCCTTTTAAACCGAAAGTGTGCCTATGCATTATTTCGTATGCACAGTTTCTATATGAACAATTTCAGGGTGCCGTTATGAACACGTAATGGCGTTTTCTTTTCTGCTGAAAAATGTTGCCTTCGCAGTGCCCTCTACGCACAAATACATACTAATGCTGAATTTCCACAAGGCATTAAATGGCAAACAATTTTAATGACAAAGTTGTGCATTAAACAATAATGGTGTCATTACTTAAAAAAAAATAGTCATTAAGTTCACTTCTACATGGCATTTTTTAAATGACACACATTTTTTGTCATTTAAATGCCTAGTGGAAATTCGGCATAAGGATCGGGCAATGAAAAGGCAAAATTTTTTGTAGAAAAAACGCGATATAAAAGGGGAAGGACACTGAAGACGGCTCAACGCTGAACCCGGTTTGTCTTCAAATCCAATTTGACAAGTATGACAATTCCTTAACATTTAAAGGATTCTGTTTACATACGGCTCCCTCAACATTTGCTCAATGATTTTCAATGTGATTGAGGTCGTGACACTGAGACAGTCAGCCATGATCTCATGACTTCAGTAATAACATTTTCGTCGGTTTCACGGAAAAGTAGACTACGAAAAATTCAGTGATAGCCTTGAATATTTTAATATTAATTTAGTAATTGAGACTGTAAATACATACAGCAAAAGCATTATCTAATAAATTTTGTAATTCTGTCCTGTTTTGCACTATAAAACTTGTTTCGTTGTAGAAAAATTAAGGAAAGTTAGCTATTTGCACGCCTTTGCGATGTTCTTCCAATTATTAGGTCGTTCTGAACTTGGTTCTTTCATTACTTTCGCTTTTCATCGATGGATGCCGAATCGAAGATTTTTTTTTATCGCGTAGATGTTTGAAATGTCTCTACAGAAGACAATTAAGGCTATGATTGTAGATTCTGTAGGAGTTCGCTCTTTTTATACAAATTCATATGCACAAAAATATGGGTTGCATATTTACACATGAAAATTTCATAAAATTCTGAGTACATAATGACAATTTTAAAGAAATGGATTTTGTTTATAGGAACATCCGAGCAGAAAAACAATTTTGAGCTAAACGGCAAGCAAGACCTACCGTCCGATAAGGAAATTTATTTAGAAGATCTTCAATACGGCGAAAAAGAAGTTTCTTACCAGGAGTCGGCACAGCAAATCCCTATAGAACCAGATAAAGCGTTGGATAANTCATCGATGGATGCCGAATCGAAGATTTTTTTTTATCGCGTAGATGTTTGAAATGTCTCTACAGAAGACAATTAAGGCTATGATTGTAGATTCTGTAGGAGTTCGTTCTTTTTATACAAATTCATATGCACAAAAATATGGGTTGCATATTTACACATGAAAATTTCATAAAATACTGAGTAGAGATTTTTACCTGTGTACATAATGACAATTTTAAAGAAATGGATTTTGTTTATAGGAACATCCGAGCGGAAAAACAATTTTGAGCTAAACGGCAAGCAAGACCTACCGTCCGATAAGGAAATTTATTTAGAAGATCTTCAATACGGCGAAAAAGAAGTTTCTTACCAGGAGTCGGCACAGCAAATCCCTATAGAACCAGATAAAGCGTTGGATAATAACGTACCGGATGTCGTGAAAACGTGTAAACCTGATTCTCTTTCAAGTTTGTCTGTTTTGGAGATAGAGTCGAAGCTAGATGATGCCTGTCTTGATTTTGGCGACGACTTGGAAGATGACGCGATGTCCCTAGCAACATCATGTTTTAAGTACGTATGTCATTGTCTGGCTGACTTCCAAGACGTCAATTGCTTTGCATACGTACAAAGTATAATGTTCCATAACGCCGAACTACAAAATGTTGACAATGTAAACTTTTCCAAAACGCATCCGAAAAGTTATCGAAATGCATGGCTAGAGCAATCAGCGCATCAGAAACAAAGTTGATGCTTCGTTTGTTATTGGTTACCATTGGTGTTTTTGAAAATGGAAAATTCGGAAAGATTGTACATTGCTATATTCCATATTTAAAATATGCAATGTATATGGTTTGGTTGCAATGTGTCGCAACTCTGCATATACAAACAGTTTGAATACCGCAGTATAACAGTTTTCAAACATTGTATAGATACGTTTTGGAAGTCAGCCTATGTTCACAAATATGTATGTATGTATATTTACTAACGATGTTAATCTTTTTTCAGTTCCTCGGATGATGAGCGTTTTACGGAACTTGATAATAATTGTGTTGAGACTTCACCAAATAAAAATAACAGAGAAATGGATACAAAAGTGTTAAATGTGGTTGAAGAGAATTTTTCGGATCATCACACAAATTATGTTGAGACTTTGGAAAATAAAACTAATGAAAAAGATGATACAAAAACGTTTAATATTGAAAATCATGAAAAGTTGGACGATAAGAGTAAGATCATCAAACTAGAAACCACTCATAAGGCTACTGATGTATCAATTGATATTTTCAAGAAGTTTAAAATACCAAAAATATCTTTGACAACAGCAACGACGAAGCATAGCAACCCTGCAGTTACAGCGGCAGCACCTTTACCTATGGTTATACTCCCACCAAATGCATTCAACAGGCAGGCGGTCAAAACGGAACCAGATTCCATGAAAACCGTGAACTTTGAAAATATAACTCGCACTGTGCAAAATGTGTGTGCGGTAACACCATTAACTCTTCAACCACCGACTCATGCTAGTGGCACTGTAGCTATTCCGCATAATGCGCTTAACACAGTCCCACCTATTATTCGGGATATACTGCAGTTGGCCCCGTCTCTTATTGCAGAAAACTCGAGAGATTTTAAAGCACTCAATACGCAGCAAGTTACATTTAACCGCGGGGAATTCGGTGGTAATGGTGGCGATGGTAGAAATTTTGGTCCGCCCACAGTCGTTGTCGCTAAAACATTTGGTGTTACGTGCTTACCTTTCCTGGTAGGAAGATGTTTTACGCTGGCATCCTGTAAATTTTCGCACACATTTCGGGAGCCCGAAACAGTCCGAAATATATTGATTACCTTCTCAGAGGTAGATTTAAACTTAGCATATAGATTTGCTTATAATAATGAACTAGTTTTTCGCCAATATATGCACGAATTCTGCAGGGTATATTTTGAGCGAAACAATCGTTTGAAATTATTGCACCTGGTGCGTGATTGTGAACGATACAAAGGGGGAGGAGAGCTTTTGATAACGATCTTTCACAGCCTGCAGTACTGTGGTTTAAACAAAGTTAATGCGTGCCGGCAGATCTTAAGCTACAGTCGCGACAGATCAAGACCCACTATAGACGCGTTACTGGACATAATTTTAGAAGCTGATTGGACTATGTTTTGTGACTATATTGAAAAATTTAGCGATATTTCTTCATATCACTTTCGACTAAATGTACTGCATCAGATGGCATCCACAGTTTTGCGCGCAAACGATCAACGGATGACGTCGCTATTCTTTAGATGTCTAGTAAATTTGGATCCTAAGGATGTAGGTCTCGTTCAGTCCTCTCCAATTTTAATGCAATTATTGGAGTTAATAAAGAATGGACAAATTTGCCGATAGATGTACCAATGTGACTGAATTCGTTGTTTACATAAGTAATTCCTTTAATTAAATGTTGAGATTAGCATTATACCTTATATCCAGGTGGATACATTAATTATTTTTTATTAAAGTTCTTAAGACTTACCTCGTTATAAAGGTATGAAAATTCAAAGAATAGAATTCTTGTGTTCATTCTCCACTCAATGTGATTATTACCTTTTGGTAATAAAAATGAATTTACATTGTACTTTACGATAGAAAGATATTTATTTAAAGTATTTCTTACTTCGAACAGAATTGTTATAAAAACTGAATAGAATTAAAATTTATAAACACATATACATCGTATATGGTAAAATCATACAATAAACACACTTAAAAAATCTTCAAAATTGTGTTCACCTTGGGGATGTGTTAGGGTGATTTTACTTAGCGGGCTAAAAATGAATAAGTTCGTACGCTAAGTTACGCAAGCAATTGGTTGTTTTTGTAAAAGCATACAAATTCGCTATACGTGAAGAACTCAGCCAATTTTCAACAGACTAAAAAAAAACATTCGTTCTACTCGTTATTAAACGTTCTTTTTTTGAATCAATTCAGGACTAATATGTCCTTTGTTTTATAAAATAGTGCATAAAAGCATAGCCAAAGTTAAAAAAGTAAACAAAAATTGCGTTTGCTGGGCACTTACACACAGATCTTTTGAGTATTCCAAGTAAAAATAATACAAAACCGAGTTAAGTATGCAATAACGACCGCTACATGTTCTTCTAAGTTATGTAAAAATTGCCGATAGCCAGTAGCTCACTAGGACAAAATACGTATTCATTTTTACTATGGGAGTATATTGTCACCTGAGTGGAAGATCGACCTATCTCGGCAGCCATTTCGCAAACGCCCTATCTCAGAAAACTTTTCAAGAACGTCCTATTTCCGAATTTTATTGAAAAACACCCAATCTCAGAATTTGGTTGAAGAAGGCCCTGTCTCAGAATTCGGTTCAAAAACGCCCTATCTCAGCTGAAAATACATTGGAAATGTGCTGAGATTTTGAATCGGCGACTGGGAAAGGGCGTTCTTCAACCAAATTCTGAGATAGTTATTCAATGAAATTCTGAAATAGGGCGTTCTTGAAAAGTTTTTTGAGATGGCGTTTTCGGACTGGCTCCCGAGATAGGTCGATCTTCCACTCAGGTATCGATGTAAATTGAAAACTTCAAAGCTGTTTTTCACGAGTTTTTGTTGTTTTGAGTTATAGCAGTTTTGAAGTAAATTAGCGATATGTATATATATACCATTCGCAAGGTCTTAAGTCTTCGAAACCAGTAAGAAACTTAATAGGTTGATAACACAGGCCCACAGTATATATAGTAATAAACCTTCACCCCTATTGCGAGTGTCGACTAGTAGTAGATAAACAACCATTAGTCGATTTTCGATTAGCCGTGGTATTTTCAAAGTCGCTTTCTCGTTCAATAAGTGAGTGAGAATAGTTTATAGTAGAGATGGGCACGGGCCTAAATTTTCAGGCCCGGCCCGGCACGAGTGCAAAATCAACTTACAAAAACACGCACATGCCCGCACGTTAAGAATTTTAGTGGGGCCCGGCCCGGCCCGGCCCGGCACGACGGGACACGCCCCAGCCCGGAAATAAAAGCCAACTTTTATTGTATGTATACTTATGTACATATTTTTAATTTTGTGTTTATGTTCATACGTATATTTAAGCGAATCAATATTTTACATCAAAGATTTTTATAATATATTTTCTGGGAAGTAGAAAAAGTGGAAGGTATTTTATGTACAGATATGTATGTAAACAAAACTACTAAGTATCATATATTTTCTATAGGTTTCCAAATATTTCTTTTTTTTGCTTTTCTCTTATCAAAAGAGTTTTAAATAAGTACTATTTTTTTTTTGTATAAACACAAAAGCTCATCTAAATTTTTAGTATTAGCAACGAGCTTTTCCGTGCCTTTTCGTGCTTTTCTGAAATTTTACTGAACGCCCAGGCCCGCACGAGTTCGTGCTGACAGCAAATATTCCGGCCCGTACCCGCGGGCTTACGCAGGGGCCCGTCGGGCCCATCTCTAGTTATAGTCGCTCATCCTTCTACAAACAAACAGTTCTAGAAAGATGAGCGATTAAAAACTATTCACAGACGCTTATTGAACGAGAATACGACATCCAAAATACCATGGAAAGGCGATAATCGGATAAGAGTTGTTTATCTACTACTAGTCGACACTCGCAATAGGTGTGCTTTTCTCAGTTTTTCACCAATTGGTCCCCGATGAGTACCTTTGGGTTGTGTGCAGCATTTTCGTTTTGCGCGCACGGCAACACTTACTGTGGGGAATTTCGCCTCACGATTAGAAAAAGTTCTTTTCGAGGATAAAATCGAAGGCGAATTTATATAAGGTGGTGTTACTAGCTCAGCTGATTTTGTGTATGTGTTTCGCCGCACGGCTTCTGATATCAAATTGAAAAATTTTGTTTGAATTTCTACACACACTCTTACAGATTTTGACAGTTTATGCCGCCAAAGCAAAAACAAAATACATGTAAATTTTTGTTTTTGTACTCCTGCTATCACCTTATATTAATTCGCCTTGATAAAATCTATATCTATATATACATAAATACGCCACAAGAAAATTTTCAACTCCCTTTTTTGAGGGCACCGTTCGCTCGATTTCAATGTATGATTCATTTAAAGGATATAACTTCCTCTAATCCAGAAATGTTAATCGCGTTACATAGGGGGCGTGGCATCAGACATGCAGATAAAAATTTGAAAACCGATATATTTCTAAAACCAATTACGCTGAGGAACTGAAACTTAGCACGGATACATAAATTGTAAATACCCTTCTTACGACGAAGTGGTAGGTATTGGCACCTCCCAGAGATAACTCTGGGACCGCTTATGCTAACGTCCTGAAATTTTACACAGCTGTTTATGCTATCAATAACGAACTTAGGCGAAAAGTGGTAGATATGGGAAAAGCCGGTGTGGCGCAGGGATTGGTAGCTATCCTGAAAAATCCTATTTATGGTCAGATTAGCTTCGTCTTTAGAACACATAAGAGCAACATAAAATTTGGTGTAACTTGGTAGCCCACTCATGTGATGCAAAAAAAAGGGCTTTAGGCCCAGTGTTGACAAAAACCCGTGCAAAACCGCCGTTAGAGAAGGAAATATTATATTTTATTTCGCTCCTTCGAGGTACTTTCTTAACCACTACCGATTCTGATGAAAAGAAAGAGGAGTTTATGTAGATGTTGGAAATTTAATTTTTAACCTTCCGAGGGGCTCTCAGACCTATATAATCGAAAAACGTATTTACGGTCTGATTTGGTATATGTTTAACATATTAGTCAGTGAGGAACCGTTAGGCATCTCATCTTTACATACAAATACATATGCATATTTTTTATAAATAAAAATTGAGGTTCCTTTCTCCGTATAATTTCGAAAGCTACTGAACAAGGCGAATTTATACAAGGTGATGTTAACAGAACAAAAACAAATATTACAACAACAATTTATACGCTCCTTGATCAGTACAAAGCCAAATTACAATAAACACATGATTTTGACAAAAGGTACAAATTCGCCGTGAAATCAGCGGATCCGATAACACCACCTTGTATAGATTCGCCTTGCTACTGAAGAAATTTATTTTCCTGTAAATTCGCCATAAATTTTGGTGGTGGACTTCAAAATCGTCATTCGCATAAAGGAGTCAATATTGGTGACAAGCAAAATTCAAAAGTGTGTAAAAAAAGATGTCGAATTCGACAACCGGGCGATACATGTTTATATAATTATTTGTTATTTATGAACAAAATGTAGGTATAATATCAATGCTTAATTTAGAATAATATCAATAATTAAGTACATAATTAACGCTTGTGTTTCTATAAACTGGAAAATCCAAGTCGTAATTATAGCACTGAATGGAGTTTTCTTAAATGTAAGTTTAAAATTAAAAAAATATCCATTGTATGATATATTTTTATGAAAAACGTGAATTTTGTGTTATTTTGTAAATTTATCAAGTATCAAGTACCGGAATGACTCAGGCTTTACCCGATCAAAGGCTGTTGTTTCGGCGATCTAACCCCGTTTAGGTCGGCGAAATCCATCAAACGTTGTTCGATACTAGGGCTACATCTGCTCCGTACCCTTCTGCTCAGGGCTGGCATAGAGTCCAACCCAGAGCCAGAAATTTACACTTGCGTATGCCAGAGACGACTGCATGGAAACCACCTCGGTCAGGTGCAATGCCTGTGGCGGGTGGAGTCACCTCCGTACCGCCTCCACGGCAAACCACCACCCGCCCGTGGAGCACAGAACCAACACACCCACACCCCAACACAACACAGCAATAGACACANGCATGGAAACCACCTCGGTCAGGTGCAATGCCTGTGGCGGGTGGAGTCACCTCCGTACCGCCTCCACGGCAAACCACCACCCGCCCGTGGAGCACAGAACCAACACACCCACCCCCCAACACAACACAGCAATAGACACACAAACAAACGGTGACAGGTAACAAGATCAACGGAAATAAGGTCAATTGACTTTATTTCCCACCCTGGTGCGAAATAAAGTCAACAAAAATTTGGAAATAAAGTCATTGACGCTATTTCCTCATTCAAATGGAAATAGCGTCAACAATGCTTAAAGTATGTCGATTCATAGAAAAAAATGTTCTTACAATAAACATTGCCCCGTAAGTGTTATTTTTTAATAGATGGCAAAGGTTATTCCCAGATCCTCAGTGTGGTGATATTAATCCACACACAATCAAGAACTACCACCAATTGATTTTATTAAAAAAATTTAAATTACGAATATGTAAAAACACGATGCGAAAATCTAAACGCAACGCACAGCTGGAATGCGAGAAATATTTGAAAAAAGAGAGTAGAAATATCCAGAACTGGCAAAACATGTTTCGTTTTCACAAAAATAAAGCGAACACTATTAAATTGTAGAAACCGTCCATGTCCAAAAACCCCGGAGGAACACTGAAAGAATTCTGTGTTTTAAATTAGCATATTTTGAACGAATTCGGAATGTCTAAGGTGGAAAAGAAACCAACCTTTCTATAAGGAAACAATTATAGAAAAGGAATTTTCTTACACTGTATTCATGTCTCCGCCAGCAATTTGTGACATCATTTAAAAGCAAGGCGAACGACGACACTATTTATTAGATGGCACATTCAAGCCAATGTGCCAAAATGCGGGTATAAACAATTATTGATTTTTTAATATCGGAACCGAGATCATGTAAATTAATTGATTGGTTTTCACACACTTTTGAAACACAAATTATATGCTTTTTTACTGCAGACAAGTTGTTGCCAAAACACAGCAGAAATCTTCCAATCAGGGCTGCCAACTATCCTTAGTTATGAGGTGCCATATTGAGGATAAAAAAGTGCCAAAATGTGCTAAATAGAAAAAGAAAAGTCCCAAAAAAGGTGCCATTCCTTTTAATCATTCACATTTAGCAATAAAATAAAGCTACATTTTCCAAACAAAAGTGCAATGATAAAATAAGATAAACCAGTTGTATAGCCTTTATAAATTAGAAAATTTTAGTTGAGAAAAAGAAGTGCACGCAAAGGATTTCACAAAAATGTATTGAAATGTTATTTTTTTTTTACAAAAGTGAAATTGAAAAATTAAGTGCCATTTGAAGTAAAATAGGGACAAATGGCACGGTTTGAGCCAAGTTGGCATCCCTGCTTCCAATAACTTACAAATATAAAAATGTGAAATATCGAGGGCTTGAATTCATTAATACCCCCTATCTGCAATTAGCACAAAAACTAATTGGTGATTTTAGAAACCATCTGGGACTTATTACCTGTCGTTATATAAGGTAGCCGTAATATCACTGATGACAGTTAAAGCTTAGGTGGATTTTTATATCAGAATCTCATCTTTGTGAAAAGTGTGCAGATAGAGGGTATTCTTGAATATAAGCCCTCGATGTTTAAAATATATAAAAATTTTATTTCAATGTATACAAAAAATAAATCTACCTGCGTTACAGCACGGAGCGTGACGGAGAAGGGGGGGGGCCAGGGGGGCCGCGGCGTAGCGTGACGTGGTGTGGCGCGCGGACGCGGGCCGCCGCGAAGCTAAGCAAATTTAATGTTTGAAAGAGCAATAATGTCAATGGATTTTATTTCGCTATTAAATAGGTAATAAAGTCAATTGACCTTATTTCCGTTGATCTTATTACCTGTCACCAAACAAACACAACAGCACCCACACACCGGCGCCGGCAACTCCTAGTCCCTCCAACAATCCGCTCGGTTTGTCAGTCCAGAATATGCCGTAACGTGACATCAGTCAAGTGCAACTCCTGCCTTGGCTGGTGCCACTTTAGGGCATGCTCAGGACTTCGCAACACGCGTGATTGGACGAGTGACTATGTGGCCCCCTGCTGTGCTGCCCAGTCGCATACCTCCCCCGCGACGCCGCCAACCACCCCCACAAGGCAGCACCCCCTTTTACAGCACATACAGAGGGGAGCCGGCAGGCAACACAACTCCTTAACTCCACACATCACAATTGGTCTTCCAAGGCACACAAAGGTGCTACAATTCAACTGTAACGGGCTTCAGAGCAAGATCGAGGAGATAACTGTCTTCATGATAAGGCAAGGAATATTAATAGCTGCGGTCCAATAGACGAAGTTGCACCTGAATTCAACCTTGTTGAATACAACCGCAATTGTCAACAAAGTACAGAGCCGCAACAATGTCCTCAAGTCGCTGGTCGGCATCACTTGGGGCAAAGATAAAGAAACGTCGTTGGCAACATACAAGGCGATTGGCCGGCCGGTTCTAAACTATGCAGTGCCGGTGTGGTCGCCTGGGATTAGCAGGACGCAGTGGATGAAGCTACAGACCTGCCAAAATACGGCACTACGGACAGCGACCGGATGCCTCCTGATGACGCCCCAACCCCACCTACACGACTGGGGCCAGATGCTCACAGTCAAGGAGCATAACACAATGCTCTGCAAGCAGTTTCTTGAGGGGATCCACAGACGTGGTCATCCTAACAAACAGCTGCTGGCAGAAGAGCCCTCGCCAAGGCACGTCAGGAAGCATCTCTATGAACCGACGGACGAAGTCCAGAGGTTCATTAAACAACATCTGGACCCGTCAGCTTATCGACAGGCCCTGAGCCGCACAGGGAATCGGTCTCAAGTTATGTAGACTCCCGCCCTGTGAATGCCGCTCTAGGCACACAACCACCTGACGTGGACGGAACAGAACTTTGTCTGCCTTGGGAGACCCGCACCAAAATAGCCCAACTTCGCTCTGGCTATTACAGCAGGCTAAACTCATACCTCAGCAGAATTAATGAGGATGTGCCCAACCAATTCCCGGCATGTGGAGAGTCGCCACATGACTCTCGGCACCTCCACATGCCCCGAGAACCCCACCCAGCTGACGCCCCTGTCGTTATGGACAGGCCCTGAAGGCAGTTTAATCAGATTTTTTAGAATTTTTTTTAGTACGCAGTTTTTTTAAATTTCAGTATAATAAAGGGCAAGTTTAAAGTAGCTAGGTAAGTGTTGATTTTTGTAAATTTTTTGTTCACGCATTTTCTTCCAAAGTATGTTGGAAAACTTTTTTGTATCCATGTCCGCAACATCTTCCACAAAAAAATTTCGAAAAACAATAATTCCTAGTTATTTAGTTAAATTTTTACTAACATGGTTTTTGTTAGATGTTCATAAAAAATTAAGAAACATTAAATAAACGAAAGGGAAATAGCCAAAGAATGCTAAAATGGCGTTACTGTAAGTATTATTATCCTTGAATCAATCGCTGAATTCCTAAATCCTTCGGGCTCTTCACTGGATTGTTAAATTGTTTACGTTACAAAAATACTTTTATTATTAAAAATCTACGGTTACTGTTTATTAACATATTGTATTCAATACAACACCTTTATAGTCAGTAGGAGCTACATATTTTTACTACTATGAGTACAACAAAGAAATGTGATTTCGAATAAAGCACTGCAAATATACCAGCAGAAATACTCTTCACATGTGTACATGAGTAAATGGAACATATATTTTAGAATACTTAAAAAGATAGGAACAAAAAAAGAGAACATCATAAATTTGAGGAATTAAGCAATGTTACTCAACAGCGCTCTGCTACATAAAACACTGTTCCGCTTTTCCAGAGTACTTGAGTATGTTGATTGCATTCAGTAGTATTTGAAAACTTCATAGGAAGTATAGGAATACTTATGAAGTTTTATCTTTTAAAATGTTAGCATTTAACATAATGTTAAGAAAAGACGTACATTTTCTTTTTATTCCAATATATACTAAAAATATTGTTTTACATTTCTCGCCGGACCCTTCAATGTTTGCAAAAAAGTTCGAATCTTTCATACATATACATGATTTATGTACATACATATTATGTAAATTTTTTAAATAACAAAAAATGTGTGCATTTTTCCGCGACCTGTCCATATGACAAGTTTTTACTCTCAAATTGATATTTTCATTTCCCAATACCAGGCGCTCATACATGAGAAGTAACTTTACCACGACAGCTGGTTCTACGTACCGGAATGACTCGGGTTTTACTCGACCAAAGGCTGTTGTTTCGGCGATCTAACCCCGTTTAGGTCGGCGAAGTATCTCAGAAGTTGTTCGTCCGTAGGGCTACATTCGCTACGTATTCTTCTGCTCCGGGCTGGCATCGAGTCAAACCCAGGGCCAGAAACTTACACCTGCTGTGTATGCCAGAGACGACCACACCACAACTCCACCTCAGTCAAGTGTAATGCTTTCGAGGGGTGGAGTCACCTTAGAGTCTGCTCAGGATTACGGACACATCGGCAGTGGACCACGTCGTATGTGGCTCCCTGCTGCTCAAACAGAGCAGCCTCCACGGCTAACCCCAGTCCACCTGAGCAGCCCCACACAATCACCACAGCACAACAACATAACACCATAGACAATATCACAACCTCGACAGACCATAGAACACACAACCGCACCACTACCCACACGCCGCCGCCAACAACTCCTGGTTCCTCCTACAACCTGCACGGTATGTCAGACCAGGATATTCCGTAATGTGACATCAGTCAAGTGCAACACCTGCCTTGGCTGGTGCCACTTTAGGGCATGCTCAGGTCTGCGTACCACGCGAGATTGGACGGGGAACTTCGAGGGCCCGTGTTGCGCTGCTCGGTCGCAGACGTCAATTGCGACGCCCCCCACCACCACCACAGGGCGGCAATCACCTCAGCAGCACACACAGCCAACGGCGGCAAGAACATACACCTCACTCACACCCCACATCACGACACGTCTCCCGAACCACATGAAGCTCCTCCAATTCAACTGTAACGGGCTACAGAGCAAGATTGAGGAGATAACCGTCTTCATGTGTCGGCATGGTATATTAATAGCTGCGGTCCAAGAGACGAAGTTGCACAGCAATTCAACTTTGTTGAATTGCGCCGGGTACAACGTGCACCGTCGAGATCGCGAGCGAGATAATGGTGGTGGCTTAGCGTTCATCACGCACCACACCGTGCAGTATCGTCTTATCGAAGCAGACATCGACCGCAGGGATACCACCCTAGAATGTCAGGGCATCGCTATCCGGTCAGGCGATGTCGAGCTCGAAATATTTAACATATACATACCCCCTGTCACCTGCTGCCCGGCAGGATATCACCCTGATATAGGTGCGCTCCTCAGAGGTGAAAACCGTATGGTAGTAGGTGACTTTAATGCGCACCACGATCTTTGGCACTCAAGCCTGTCAAACGATCGTAGGGGAACAGACTTGGCTGAGCAGATAGACGATTCGACATTCTGCACAATGAACGACGACGCACCCACCAGGATTATGGGTAACTGCAGTAGCTCGCCAGACATCACAATAGTCAGCGCTGGTCTGATAAACAGCATAACGTGGCGACCTATGCTGACTCTAGCATCAGACCATCTACCCATAGTCATCTCGATTGATAAACCAACCGACTTTGCCTCCGCCAAACACCGGACCTATATCAACTTTTCCAAAGCTGATTGGAAAGGTTACGCGGAGTTTACTGAAAACACCTTCGCAGCGCTCCCCACACCAACCGACGTCCATCTCGGTGAACGTAAGTTCCGCAGGGCTATCACTGCTGCTGCAGCTCGCTTCATACCGGCAGGATGTATATCGGACCCACGTCCAAACTTCCCTGCCGAAGCGGCTGTTCTAGCCGATGAGCGTGATAGCCTTCGTCAGGCCGATCCCGGAGATCCCCGTATCAGGGATCTCAACGCGGAGATTCGGCAACTTGTAAACGTACATAAGCGGAAGAAGTGGGAGGAGCATCTGAAGACTTGTAACTTCACCTCTGGTGTGAGCAAGCTTTGGTCAACCGTGAGGTCATTGTCTAATCCGACGAAGCACGACGACAGAGTCGAAATTTCCTTCGGCGACCATGCTTCGTCGGACCCGGAGCGATGCGCGAGCTATTTTAGCCGGCAGTTCATACTGCATCCTCCGGTGGACAAAGCCAAGCGTCGAGTGACCAGAAGGCTGCACAAACTGCCAACAAATTGTGCCCCCCTTGCTTTCACTTGCGGTGAAGTTCAGGTGGCCATCGGGAAGGCGAAAGCCTCCAAAGCCATGGGTCCCGACGGAATATGCATGCTGATGCTGAAAAATTTGGGTCCTGCGGGGGTAGCGTACCTAACGGAGGTCCTCAACTTGTCAATGGCCACTCTCATCATCCCAGACATCTGGAAGGTGGGGAGAGTGGTCCCACTGCTCAAACCGGGGAAACCCGCCAACAAAGGAGATTCGTATCGTCCGATTACACTCCTTTCCCCGGTAGCGAAGACACTCGAGGCCTTGCTACTCCCGTACTTCACAAACCACCTGACCCCAGCGAAGCATCAGCATGGTTTCCGTAAAGTGCACAGTACAACAACAGCACTTAACGCCATAAACACTCAGATAACTCGTGGCCTTAACCGAAACCGTCCCTGTGAGAGAACGATTCTAGTAGCGTTGGACTTGTCAAAGGCGTTTGACACCGTCTGCCATTCCACGCTACTAGAAGATATAGAGGCCTCCTCTCTCCCACAGAGGCTCAAACGGTGGTCGGCAAATTATCTGAGTGGTCGACATTCGTCGGTAATGTTTAGAGACAAAACGAGTAAGCAGCGAAAAATAAAACAGGGGGTTCCTCAGGGTGGTGTCCTTTCCCCGCTACTGTTTAACTTTTACATTTCAAAGCTCCCTCAACCACCAGAGGGAGTCTCGATTGTCTCTTATGCCGACGATTGCTCGATCATGGCGACTGGGAATGGAATTGATGACCTGTGTTCGAAAGTAAACGGGTATCTCTCTGATCTTTCTCGCTTCTTCACGGCAAAGTGTCTAGCCGTCTCCCCTACGAAATCCTCTGCGACTTTGTGCACAACCTGGACGAAGGAGGTCAGGCTACCGCTGGGAATTCACGTCGATGATACACCAATTCCGACGGTGAATAACCCCAAAATACTCGGAGTAACATTCGACAGCCTGCTCTCATTGTCTGCGCATGCAACCGCTATTGTCAATAAAGTACAGAGCCGCAACAAGGTCCTTAGTCGCTAGCCGGCAGTACTTGGGGCAAATACAACGTTGCTGGCAACATACAAGGCAATAGGCCGGCCGGTTTTAAACTACGCAGCACAAGTGTGGTCGCCGGGGACTAGTAGGACGCAGTGGACGAAGCTACAGACAGTACAGAACACCGCACTCAGGACAGCGACTGGATGCCCCCTGATGGCGCCAGAGCATCACCTTCACAACGAGGAACAAATGCTCCCCATCAAGGAGCACAACATAATGCGCTGCAAGGAGTTTCTGATCGGGAGTCACAGAAGTGGCCGCCCGAACAGACAGCTGCTTGCAGATGAGCCCTCGCCTAGGCACGTCAGGAGGCATCTATACGAACTGACGGACGAAGTCCAGAGGTTCATCAAGCAGCCTCTGGACCCGTCAGCATACCGACTAGCCCTGAACGACATTCCCAGGGTGTCAGTCTCGAGTTATGTAGACTCTAGACCTGTGAATACCGTTCTACGCGCACAACCACCGGACATAGACGAGACGGATCTTCATCTGCCTCGGGAGACAAGAACCACAATAGCCCAACTTCGCTCTGGCTACTGCAGCAGGTTAAACTCAAACCTGAGTAGACTGAATGCTGATGTGCCAAATGAGTGTCCGGCATGCGGAGAGACCCCTCATGACTCGAAACATCTCTTCGCATGCCCGTAAAACCCGACAACCCTAACGGCTTTGTCCCTGTGTACCAACCCTGTGGAGGCTGCACGCTTCCTAGGGCTTCCGTTAGTGGAACTTGACGACAACGACTGAGATATCAACCGATCTGGGCGGGCTTGGTGTAGCCGCTACAACAACAACAACAACATGTGAAGTAACAAGTTTTCTATTTCTAAGCAGAAAGTTGTTTGTATAAATTTTTAAATTTCCAAAATTCTACTTTGTGAATTTCCAAAGGCTTCTACAAACGAATCAAAAACTTCTACAAACAAATGTATGCATACCCAACAAGCATTTCAGTAAATGTTTTTAAAAATAACTTAAAGTAAGTTTGCTATAATAAGCGTTAAATAAGCATTTTTAATATCAAGCTTATTAAAAGTTTTTTCAAATAAACTTTTAATAAGTTTTGAGAGGGAATGTTTATAAATAACTTAAACTTATAAATGAAATGCAAATGCCAACGACATGAAGTAGTAAATATAACATTTTCTCAATCGTAAGTTACGTGTTTACGTTTTTTTAAATATATTATTAAAAGAAAAATTTTAATAAAACCGATGTGGTAAAAAAAAAATCCAATCCAGGACCCGCTGCGCTAATCGGTGGAGCATTCGAGTCTTCAAATGATGAGTTCTCTTTATCCTTTCTTAGTTTAATATTCAATTAAAAATGTATTACATTTTTTTTCAGAAAAGTTCATCAATGAGAATGGCTGCGATGAAGCGGAATATATAGCTGCATCGATGTCGTTTTTCCAATTTGCCAATAGCCGCATTTAATTGAAAGCACGCAACAAGATGTAATAATTAACTTTTGTATGCTTAATTTTTGTGTGTTATCGTGAATTTGTATGCCAAAATGTCTATTCCCTATTTATATTTTCGCGACTGTAGATGAGTCCGCCGAAAATTCGCATTTCGTTTAGTTTCTAGATGTTAAGCAATCTATGTATGAGTTTTTAATGAAATATCTTTAAATAAAGGGTTATAAAAATGTTTATAAAAAGCTTTCTTTTGAAAATTTTTAGTAAGTATATATTCATACGCTTATAAACAACTTTTTTTGAACCTTTATTATAAGTTTACACTTTTACGCTTATAAAAAGCTTTATTTTGAAGATTTATTACAAGTTTATATTTCTACGCTTATAACCAATGTTCCTTTTCGATTATATTAAGCTTACTTTCAAGCGTTTTATAAACAAAAAATCAACGTTTTGTAAGCTTAATGTTTATAATTGAAAACTTCGAAAAAACTTTCTTTAAGTTTATTTTGCTTGTTGGGTAGGGAAAGCTTGCTACTTCATATGTATGTGCGCCTGGTATTGGGAAATGAAAGTATCGTATTGTACAAATAAAAATTGGTTCTCTGTATAAAATGAGTCCACTTTCTTTATAAAAGTATGCTGTTGGCTAAATATTCGGAGCGCCCTACATTATTTCTCCATGTTTGCTATTTAACATAAGTGTCAGCTCCAACATTAACATTATGTAGCACTAAACCAAAACTTCCAAAAATACTCAAAAAATACTTGTGAAGGAGCATATTTTTTGTGGAAGTTTAACAGCATGGTACTGCTGATTTATGTCCCTCTTTTTTTCGGAACATAATTTGTTTGAGTACTTTTTTTATGTATACAGCGCTCAACATCTTCACTTCTCTTCCTTCCATGCCCTCTTTGTTAGAGTATGAGTAGTTTACATATTTGAAAAAAACTTCACAGTGAAGCAAACTGAAATTCGGACTCTAGTCACAAACATGAATCATACACACATACAATAGTAATTGCTATGAATTGCTACTGTATAAATTCAGGGCATTTGCTTGGAGACTCCGTTGGTTATGGGGGTCATAAGTTCAGCTAGCACATTCAATGGTCTATTTCCCGGAGCTGCTCCAACATGATGAGTCACATGCGACTGCCTATGGCTACAAGCTGGATATCAGAATATTAGAAAATTAATAGCAATCACCTATTAAATATAAGAAAAGTGTTTGTTTACAAAATTACCTTGCCACTCTACCATAGTACGGTTGTTAGAGTCCGACCGATTCCAATTTTTTGACGTAGGATACGTCTTACCTTTCGATATGGAGGCTATGCTCAAAGACAAAATTCCAAACCTATCGACAGATACATTTCTGTAAGTAACCGATTCAGTTTCTGTCCTAGGAACAACGGTTAATATTGGCTTGTTTTGGGGTCAATTTTGAGCCTTTAAAGTGCTATAGCAACTTATGATTTGCTGATGTAACTTTCATTTTCGGGATATAGGTTCTTTGGGGCAATAGAAATATTATCGTGTACAAATTTTATATAAATTCAACAAATATCGAGCATTTTAAGGCAAACAATTGTTGAAAAAATTAGCAAATTTTTTCATTACCAAAATTCTTGAAAACCGCTCGAATCATTTTGTTTTTGTTTTCCTNTTAAACAATGAAATATTTGAATATGTACAAATTTTAATAATTATTTAGTGATATTTCAGCCAAATCGGTGTAGTACCAATGACATGTAAACAAACCGTCTGACGTTTTTACAGGAAATAGTGCTTTTTGCGTTCCTATGCACTTCTGCATCTGTTCTCCTTTTACTCTCATTTGAGAGCGTAAAATTGTAGTTTGACAGTTCCACAGGTTTTAGTCCGAAGTTCAAAGGAACAGACTAATTTCTGTAAGTAACCGATTCGGTTTCTGTCCTAGGAACAACGGTTAATATTGGCTTGTTTTGGGGTCAATTTTGAGCCTTTAAAGTGCTATAGCAACTTATGATTTGCTGATGTAACTTTCATTTTCGGGATATAGGTTCTTTGGGGCAATAGAAATATTATCGTGTACAAATTTTATATAAATTCAACAAATATCGAGCATTTTAAGGCAAACAATTGTTGAAAAAATTAGCAAATTTTTTCATTACCAAAATTCTTGAAAACCGCTCGAATCATTTTGTTTTTGTTTTCCTTAATCAAAAATTCAAGTTTTTTTCCTTTCGTTTGGTATATGGGATGTATTGGTTGATATCTTCTAAATATGTTTATTTTATTCAAATACATATATGGGCATATATGATTTTCCACACAAAATCACTTCATCATTTTGCAAACACGTGCATGCATTGGAAGTGAGAGAAGGAGACAACCCTACAAGACGCGATTGACAGAAACTCCAACACATTCACAACGAAAACTAACACATATGCAAAANTTGCAAAATCACTTCATCATTTTGCAAACACGTGCATGCATTGGAAGTGAGAGAAGGAGACAACCCTACAAGACGCGATTGACAGAAACTCCAACACATTCACAACGAAAACTAACACATATGCAAAATGGTATATGTCAGTTTGGCTCTATAGCGAATGACTGTCATTTGATCGATCAAGTGAGTGGCAATGCTGATAGAAGTAACGGTTGTTGGTTGCCATAGTAACCGCAAGATTCACTAGGGCTGCATTTTGTGCTCAACAAAAGTAGTTGTACCTACCAAATAATGTCGAGTACTGAAGTACTTGGATATAATTTTGAACTTAATTAGTTTAAACGATAATTTTATCAATATTCGACCATCTCATAGCAAAAGTAAGTAAAAATAAAAGTTTTTATTGTGGTATGACATTTTTTTATATATAAACGTAATAAATAAAACCGTATTATAAAGTTCTTGGTACTGAAGAAGCTCAAATGCGCACATCAACAGAAAAAAGAAAGACACAAAACGAAAAGATGCTAAAAACTCAAGCTGCTGTGGAAAAATAAATATAAGTTTTATAAAATATTCANCCGTATTATAAAGTTCTTGGTACTGAAGAAGCTCAAATGCGCACATCAACAGAAAAAAGAAAGACGCAAAACGAAAAGATGCTCAAAACTCAAGCTGCTGTGGAAAAATAAATATAAGTTTTATAAAATATTCAATTTAAAAAGAAGAATATAGCTTTTAATAACGCCATGAGCAAGAAAAACTGATTTACGAATCCAATATTACAAAATTTTATCGACATCGCCAGTTCTCTACCACTGCAGTCCTATTGCGCTGTGGATTTAATAGAAACAAAATTAAAAGATCCAGAGTATGCATAATCCATGGTAATAAATTATATTATGGAATACATATTTCACGTTCTAATTGCTGTACATAAATTTTTCAAAAGGTCACTTATATCATAAAAATAAAAGGTGTGTTTGAGGACGTAGCCAGCGGTATTAAACATTTATTTTCGGACGAGGCATTGCTGCAGTTTAACTGGGACGGCAGATGGGAAAGAAAACCAGTAAACAAACTTATACTGGTTGACACAATGCTACGAGGTAATATGTACACATATTAGGGACACTAGAAGTACTGACCATTTATTGTTTCTTTATTTATTTATAACTATATACATACAAACCTTTTTAACATACTTTGTCAAAAATTCTCAAAAATCAAAGCAAGTTCTTAAATAAATGGTCAAAACTTATAAAGAAATAGTATCCCTAATTATGTGGACACTGCCGTATACATATGTACATATCTTTTAACAATACAAATTTTTTGGTAATATATTTCATTCCACATAGATGCATTTAAAAAGAAAGGTCCTGTTGAGTTCCAAAGAAATCAAGAATTCAGCTGAGCTTAGCCATCACCGCTTGCACCAAAAAATCTAAAAACACATCGGCTGGAAATGTATAATATTTTTTTTTTGGGATTTGGGTAGGTTGGCCGGTTTAGAGTGCAATGACCAAGGTTGCTCCGCCGATGCACGTCCGATACTACCACTAAGGGCCAGAATCACATGCAACAGTTTTTGCTTTGCCTAAGTTTAGTGTTGAAACGATAGCTTCGTTCCCCACGCTTTCCGGGCTGCTCCGGTAATTAGAGAGTAAAAATAAGTTACTCTCTCACAAGTGTCAAAAATGTGCCAACACGTGCCAAAAGTGCCCAGAGCGTGAGGAACGCAAAAAACCACATTTCGTGCCCGGAATCAACATATCAGCTCTAAACAATGATTTTACGTGTATTTATCTTATATGGCTAATAAAATTACCAAATAACTACATTTTCTGAAAATTCTGTGATATTTTGCACTTTTGTTTTTATAAAATTTGATTTCGGATTTAAACAACAACAGCAGTTATTTCAAATTGCCCTTTTGCACATTTGTGCCCGGAAAAAAAGTCCGGGCTGTTTCGTGCACAAAGAAGAAGATATTTACGATCCAAAAGTGGAACGTATTCGCTCTCTATTACCCATTTTTCTAGCGTGAGGAACGCTTTCTGGGCTGCTTTGGGCACCCGTGGGTACCCGCGGGCTCGTGTGGAACAAACCTATT
>NW_016159021.1:92238-99730 GCF_001687245.7 Rhagoletis zephyria
AGATTCACTAGGGCTGCATTTTGTGCTCAACAAAAGTAGTTGTACCTACCAAATAATGTCGAGTACTGAAGTACTTGGATATAATTTTGAACTTAATTAGTTTAAACGATAATTTTATCAATATTCGACCATCTCATAGCAAAAGTAAGTAAAAATAAAAGTTTTTATTGTGGTATGACATTTTTTTTATATATAAACGTAATAAATAAAACCGTATTATAAAGTTCTTGGTACTGAAGAAGCTCAAATGCGCACATCAACAGAAAAAAGAAAGACCAAAACGAAAAGATGCTAAAAACTCAAGCTGCTGTGGAAAAATAAATATAAGTTTTATAAAATATTCAATTTAAAAAGAAGAATATAGCTTTTAATAACGCCATGAGCAAGAAAAACTGATTTACGAATCCAATATTACAAAATTTTATCGACATCGCCAGTTCTCTACCACTGCAGTCCTATTGCGCTGTGGATTTAATAGAAACAAAATTAAAAGATCCAGAGTATGCATAATCCATGGTAATAAATTATATTATGGAATACATATTTCACGTTCTAATTGCTGTACATAAATTTTTCAAAAGGTCACTTATATCATAAAAATAAAAGGTGTGTTTGAGGACGTAGCCAGCGGTATTAAACATTTATTTTCGGACGAGGCATTGCTGCAGTTTAACTGGGACGGCAGATGGGAAAGAAAACCAGTAAACAAACTTATACTGGTTGACACAATGCTACGAGGTAATATTACACATATTAGGGACACTAGAAGTACTGACCATTTATTGTTTCTTTATTTATTTATAACTATATACATACAAACCTTTTTAACATACTTTGTCAAAAATTCTCAAAAATCAAAGCAAGTTCTTAAATAAATGGTCAAAACTTATAAAGAAATAGTATCCCTAATTATGTGGACACTGCCGTATACATATGTACATATCTTTTAACAATACAAATTTTTTGGTAATATATTTCATTCCACATAGATGCATTTAAAAAGAAAGGTCCTGTTGAGTTCCAAAGAAATCAAGAATTCAGCTGAGCTTAGCCATCACCGCTTGCACAAAAAATCTAAAAACACATCGGCTGGAAATGTATAATATTTTTTTTTTGGGATTTGGGTAGGTTGGCCGGTTTAGAGTGCAATGACCAAGGTTGCTCCGCCGATGCACGTCCGATACTACCACTAAGGGCCAGAATCACATGCAACAGTTTTTGCTTTGCCTAAGTTTAGTGTTGAAACGATAGCTTCGTTCCCCACGCTTTCCGGGCTGCTCCGGTAATTAGAGAGTAAAAATAAGTTACTTCTCACAAGTGTCAAAAATGTGCCAACACGTGCCAAAAGTGCCCAGAGCGTGAGGAACGCAAAAAACCACATTTCGTGCCCGGAATCAACATATCAGCTCTAAACAATGATTTTACGTGTTTTATCTTATATGGCTAATAAAATTACCAAATAACTACATTTTCTGAAAATTCTGTGATATTTTGCACTTTTGTTTTTATAAAATTTGATTTCGGATTTAAACAACAACAGCAGTTATTTCAAATTGCCCTTTTGCACATTTGTGCCCGGAAAAAAAGTCCGGGCTGTTTCGTGCACAAAGAAGAAGATATTTACGATCCAAAAGTGGAACGTATTCGCTCTCTATTACCCATTTTTCTAGCGTGAGGAACGCTTTCTGGGCTGCTTTGGGCACCCGTGGGTACCCGCGGGCTCGTGTGGAACAAACCTGATGTGTTGCTTGGACAATTTGTTAATCAGAAGCGAACGGTATAATGTGTTGCGTTAAATCCAAATTTAGAGCCTGTGTTGCGGGCTATCTCAGTTTAAAACGAAGGGATTTTATGAAGTGGAAAATCTAAAGGGAATACGCACCCTTGATAGTGTATGGTGGACTGCATAGCTTAGCTGTGTCCATGCATTGGTGACTTTAATGCGGCGATCATTTGATTGACAAAGCGTTTGCGTATGCTTGGCACGCGCGAGTTATGAGGGTTTGAACGAAGTGGGTACGGATTGCTGTAACTTGAAAGTTATTTGCATACATATGTACATAATAAATGAAATGGGGGTGTTATAATTTGAAATTGATGTTTTTAAAAGTTTACATTGGCTTTTTGGAAAAATTTTGACAGTTGCGTAATTTGGCAGTGTTTCTTCCTCTGAAAATTTCTGAAAAGGAAATTTATGAGCCCTCTACAGTGGAAAGTCCGGGTCAGTCTGTCCACAATAGCATTGATTCGTGCGTATTGCACTAATTTTGAAAAGATAAGCCCTGTCGTACGTATGGCCAGATAATACACGGTTGAGTGTTTTAACTTCAGCAGTTTCCTGAACCACGTTGTTTGTTTTCTCGTTGGAAAATTGGAGGAAAAGAGGTTTGGGTACTCGTCCCAAGTAGGTTTTAAAATTTTCATACCAGATAGTGAATAGGTCATCTTTTAACTGCCTAAAGGCTTCGTCCATTGTGAGTTTGCAATTCCTACTGGGGCTATTTATCGTTGCATTCTTAGCAATTTCGTCCGCCTTTTCGTTACCTGGTATACCTTTGTGGCTAGGCGTTCACAGTTATAATGTTTAGTTCGGAAAGTTTTCTAATAATTCTGCAGGCAATGCTGTTTGTGGGTTTGGGTTTGCTAAGAATTTGACATGAGTTCAAACTGTCCGTAAAAATTACCAGTTTTCTGATCCTTTCAATAGCCTCCTCAATCACAAGGAGTTCACCGAAAGAGGAAAACGTTTTAAAGGGGATATGAAAGTCATATTCGGCTTTGTCAGCCAGATCATAAACTTCACATCCTGTCTTTTCGTCAGACAAGGACGCGTCAGTGTGCATCACCAGGAATTTATCTGTCAAGTAGTTGCTTAATAAGCTGGCATGTTGCGCTCTTATAATTTCCGACGTGGTGGATGCTTTGTTACCTGGCAGAAGTTTGTCAACGATTTTTATGTTAGAGGAGAGGGGACATTGGTCAATCACGTCATAATAATCAAGAATATGCCGATATTGCCGATAAACCATAGAGTAGCATGACTTTAGGTTCGGATTTGAGGTAATAGAGGCTGCAATCGGTCCTTATAGGCAAAGATTTTTACCAACTATTTTGCTGTAAGCCATTTTGCACGTTCTGCAGGTGGTAGCTCGTTTGCGAGGGCGTATATGATGGGAACCGGAACTGATGGAGTGAGACCAAGACACCTTCTTAGAAATTTATTTTGCAGCACTGATATTTTACTGAAAGCTGTCTTGAGCTGTTTGCGGCTGTGGTGTAACCATACTCAATTTTTGACCGTACCAAGGAATTGCAAATATTTAATGCTTTCTGAGGATGCCGGCCCGACTTAATATTAGTTAGATACTTAAAGAATTTAATGTTGCTGGACGCAGCTTCAACTGTGGCAGCATAGTGACTGTTGCTAGACACCAGTGTTGCCGTTTTACCCCTTTGGTGGCTAGATTTAGCCCACCACATATTTTTTTTGGCCACATAAATTTAAAATTGCCCCTAGACCTTTTTTTATCCCTTTGGAGAATTTATTCATACTTGGCATGAAAAAGTTGTGTATGCTTAATTTGATCTCATTTTTTTTTTCATTTATGTAAGAGATTAGTTTTTAAACTAAGAAAGACTGGTATCATACATATATGTATTGTATGTTCCTTACGTTTTTATACATACATACTGTAAAAGTGTTAGGGCTGTTAACTTATCTATTAACGATTTAACTATAGTTTAAAATAGATAAATTTACGTTCCTTAATATGCTTAATTTGTTAAATGGCCCATCAATTCGATTTACCGTGTATGTTCTTATGGTGTTATTAACCAACTGCTGGTGCGACTTCAAAAACTATTTGAACATCTTATGATTGTACCAGCATGCTGGTGTCGTGAGTGGTGAAATTAGCTCAATTTTCTAAGTAAAAAGTATTTTGGCGTAAATTTATTGCACTATATGAGTCAAAGCCGTGTTTGTGGAAGATTAAGTTCGCGATATTGCAGTTGTGAATTAAAAAAAAAACAATGTTTAACAAAATGGTAGAAAAATTATGAAATTTCGGCTCTAATCATTTCGATCTTTCCTCAACCTCATTTGTAAAGAAATAAATATTGTACCAGCATGCTGGTATATGCTGGTTATATGCTTCGAGCCTGATGGTACAATCACTTGATGGAGCCAGCAAGCTGGTGTCGTATATATCCCCTTTTATACAAAAGGGTTTTTGGTTGGATAAAATATTAGCTTTTTTCCCAGAGTTCATTGTTTTTCTATACCAGTACTTATTGAAAATGTTTGCGTGTATACTTATATGGACAAATCTAAAAAATAGGTACACTTTCAAAAAAAAATTTGAATTTTTAAATTTGTGAGTACACCTATGTTTTATATGTCATTTTATTCGTAATCTCTTAATAAATCGATTAATATAAATGTAATTCATTTTCATCAAGTGCTTCAAAAGTTAGACGAGGAATAAACATGAAATAGAAAACAAGAGAATAAGCTGGGTGCAAATTACGCTGTTCAAGTTGTAAACTTTGAACAAAGATTTTGAAAGTTGAACTCACTTAATTGGGACGTTCTAAATTCAATGGCATGCCCTGTTTTACCAGATTGGCTCCGGTTTTCGAGGTAACGGTACTTGAAAATATGATTAAATTTTAACTATTTTATAAATAAGTAACTCCCTCAGTTTTGAAGTTATTTTACTAAAATTTTGCACATAACAGTTTTTTAATATTACCTTAATTATTCCTTAAAATTATCGAAATAGGCTCACATTAACATATAGCTCCAATACAACTGATTACTTAGATATGTGTTTTTGCGCTATAACTCTAACTTCATATCTGAATAATAAATTGTATGCGTGCTATATGTTAAATTGAACCTGTACTAAATTTTAACCTGTTTAATTGGAGGAGTTATAAAGCAAAACAACGTCTCTGATCAATCAGTTGTATGGGAGCTAGATGTTTTAGTGAACCGATTTCGATGATTGTATGGAATAGTTAAGGTAATATTAAAAACGGTTATGTGCAAAATTTTAGTAAAATATCTTCAAAACTCAGGGACTTTTTTATAAAATATGTAATTAAAATTTAAGCAAAGTTTCAAGTACCGCTATCTCGAAAAGTGGAGCCAATAGGGTAAAACTGAGGACGCCAATGAATTCAGAAGGCTCCAATTAAGTAATACCAACTATCAGAACATTTGTCGAAAAAAAGTTACTTTGATACCACTCTCGAAATATTCTTACTAAAAGAAGGAGCATCATTAAAAGTAGTAAATCAGGGTTTTTACACACTTCTAGAGACAAATTTTTGAAGCATTTTACAGGTATATGTAATTTTATAAGGACTAGCAGTTGTAGAAAGATTTAGATCGTTTCGACGTATTTTCCAAATGTGTTTTTGGAATAAAAATTACGCTCAAGATCGCAGAAGATTTAATCTTTAAAAGTTAGTTTATTCTGAAAGCACACCTCTTGCTAAGGTATCAAATTATTCGTAATTGTTTGTAGAATACAATACATACTTAAAAGGTTCTTAAAGTGAAATGCTTCAAAACCTATACGCGATAAACCGAAAATTTTGAAAATTATGAAATGTAGAGTTACAGACTTTGAGTTACTTGCCATTTCGTTATTTTTTAAGGCACACTTTTCTTACCTACTACATATGAAGTGTACACATAAGTGCTAAATGCCCATTTAATTCCAAATCAGAATATGGTGTGCTTCATATGACATAATTAATTGTGCTCCTCTTAAAAATTACATAAAAAATTCACTTGTTTTCATTATTTTTTTAATTTAAACACCTATAATTCAAAAGCTATGCAGCAAATTGATCCAAATTTTTTTGAGGTTCAAGTATACGTCAATGAATTATATCCAAAAGCAACCAGCTTGATTTAGTTTACAACAGTGAAAATAAAGCTAAATAACACAAAGGTTACCTGTTTTTTAGATTTGCCCATATATGTATATGTAAGTAAACAATTTTAGCTACCATTTTTAGCCACAACGACTTTTCTTTTAGCTCTTTTTTAGGCCTTTTTTAAAAGGAATTTGGCTACCACTAAAAAGGATTCGCGGCAACACTGCTAGACACTGCCATATTTAGCGTTCTGCCTAGAATTTTAACTTCATTGACTTGTTGTATCCTGCTACTCCCAACAAAGATGTCTATTACTTTTTCGACCCTTGAGAGATGTGCATAATATTGATTTTAGAGGGGTTGAAACTCAAATTGAGACGGTTACACTTTATTTATTTTATTTTATTTATTTTTAAGCTTCAACGCAACAGCAACGCAAAGCAATTTAAATCTTGTGAAAATATTTGCATCTTATATCTACTTTTATCCTAGATAGGAAAACGAGAGATAGAAAGAATAGAGTAATAAGGAAAAACAGCNAACGCAAAGCAATTTAAATCTTGTGAAAATATTTGCATCTTATATCTACTTTTATCCTAGATAGGAAAACGAGAGATAGAAAGAATAGAGTAATAAGGAAAAACAGCAGAAGGAACGATTAGTTATACATATCTATATTTCATTAGGCATAAAATTTGTAGAGCTCGTTTTTAAAACGCACAGTGCTTTTGATAAGTCTCAATGCGGATGGGAGGCCATTCCAAAGACGAATAGCGTGGGCAAAGAATTGCCGCTCGGATATTGAGGTGTTGTATTTCGAGTGTAACAGCTGTGAAGATCTAGTTGACCGGGTATAGTGAAATCGGCACTTTAGATACTGCGGTTCATTCGTGACTAGAATTTTATGCAGCATTACGAGACACCTTACCTTTAATAGATCATTAAACGAGATTGAGAAAAACTTTGAGGCAAAATTCGAAATATGATCACGCTTTCTAATGCCGTATATTTATATACCGGGAAATATTGTTGTACAGTAAATTAAGCTTCTTATTGCATACACTATCACACTTAGCAAACAATTCTGAACCAAATAAAAGTGTCGGTATCAGGTAACTTTTAACAAGAAGTAGGCGGATTTTAATTGGGGTAAAATATTGAGTGGCCCATAAGGACCGCAGCATACCATAAACTTTCCCGATCGCTCCATAGATGTGGTTGTTCCAGGTTAGAGTCCTGTTGAAAATTATACCAAGGTTTTTGGCGGAGTCAACGTACCGTATTGTAGAGTTATTCAGCGTAACATTGTCAAAGCTGTCGAGCCGAAAGTTTTTCTTATGTAGAACAATGCATTGTGATTTGCTGGGGTTTATGACCAGTCCATTCTTAGAAGCCCAACCGTTGACATGGTCTAAATCATAATTAAGATTTCTGATGCAAGTATTAATTGCGTCAGGTGGGCAGCTGAGGTAGAGCTGCACGTCATCAGCATACACATGAATCCTACAATGCTCAAGTACTTTAGGTAGATCGTTTATGCATAAAATAAAAAATAAAGGACCAAGAACGGAACCTTGCGGTACACCTTGCACTACAGGAG
>NW_016159022.1:0-10335 GCF_001687245.7 Rhagoletis zephyria
TCGAGTAAAAATTGAGATATCTCAACGAAATTTGGTACTTATATAGGTTACCCTTTATCCAAGGTAGGTTGCTATTGAAAATGGTGCGAAATTGGACTGTAACCACGCCCCTTCTAATATATGTAACGGTATTTTCGAAAAATGCAAAAACTACCAGATTTCAGTAAATATTTGATTCAAATTGTTCAAAATAAGTATGTGAGGTAGAATTTTGGTATGAAATAATATTATTATGAAATTATTGGAAAAGGGGCGTGACCACGCCCACTTATGACGAAATACTGTATCTTAGTAGCCGCTTCACCAATCCGTACCAAACTCGGTACGAGCCTTGCCTAAGGCCTAGCTAAGAAATCTGTTGAAAATCATTGAAATCGGGCAATAGCCACGCCCACCCCCCTTATAACGGTAATTTACAGAAACACGAAAACTGCGATAAATCAGCAACTACTGAAGCTAATTGACTCAGAATCGATTATTGCAATGACCACTGAGCAGAAAACTAGATTATTATAAATTTTTGGATTTTGGGTGTGGCTTCGCCCACTTATCACCAACAAATTTGTATCTCGGTAACCGACTTATCAATTACTATCAAACTGGGTGCATTTATGTAATAAACTTGTTACGAAAAAGCTATTCGTTGAAAATTATTCAAATCGGACTAAAATTGCACCGGCTTCCCGTATAACGGATATACGAAAACTCCGATATTTCAATAACTGAGGACGTTCATTTGCTCCAAGTTAATACTTACAACAATCCTTTAACAATAAATAAGACTGTTATAGACTTTAAGGTAGTTTAAAGAAAGTTGGAACGACGAAAGTGGATACCTGCACCGGGTATATGAAATTCGAGTTCGTCCGAACTTATACTTCTTTACTTGTTTTATTTAGAGTATTCATCATATTGTATTAATTGTGGATATACTTTAGCAAAACTCAAAGAAAAAGCCAGCTCCCCCAGAAAGGTTAAATAGTCACCCCTTATTTTGTTTACAATTCATTTATGTAAATTAAAATTACAATGCATCAAAAGCGGGCTGAGTAATGCAATATTACAACAAACATCAGAAATACTCTGGAAAATTACGCTGTGTCATTCCGTGTCTGCACGTTGGTTGTATGGCGATAACGCATCGCTTGCGTAGGTCGGAAGATGTAAATAGATTGTAAACATGACTTGGCATTTTTATTTGAATGAAAAACGCTTACATACATATGCTGTTCTTTTGGTGCAAGCTAAAAAAAATTCAGCTGTTCGGTGTGGTGGGCGTTAATCAATTACTTTCTTAATCATCTTGTTATTTGGTTTAAATATTAATTGCAATTAAATTAATTATTTCTTTTTTTTTAACAGTGACTTTACTACATTATCGGCCGTCCGATGATATCTTATGCCTCCGCAAGTTGGTCGAGCTCTAAAATATTTTTTAGAACAATCCTCGAAGGTTAGAGCATTAAAATTCCGACTTCACTTTTTCCACATTTTTGGACAACAACAGCCTCCAAATAGAGGCTTACAACTGTGAATATATGACGGTATGCTTCAAAAGAACAATCATTATGCCGAATTTCCACTAGGCTTTAAAATGAGCAAACAAAAATATTTTCTTTTTTTAAGCAAAAATGGGCTTATTAAAATAATGCCAAGTGAAAATGCGGCACTTTTTCCCTGAGTGAGGTGATTTTGAAAACAAAAATATTTTTTCCGCCGAATGTATGTATATTTTTCGTGGGTATTTGCGGTCGAATCTTAAAGTGCAATATATGTTCTTGTCTCGAGGAGATTTTTTTTTGTTCCAAAGTTCATTGACCCAATTACTTCTTGTACTTACACATCAGATCACAGGTTTTATCGCCCTACCGTACAACCCTTATGCCAGTAAATCAAACCTTCCCGAAAATCATTAAACCATTCCATTCGATGGAAATTTCTAAGATTTTGTATGACCGAACATACATACATATTTCATCACAGATATAACCGACATTTACAGTCAAATCTAAAGTACGATATATAGAGGATCCTGTCTCGAGGATTTGTTTTTCGATTCCAAAGTGCTTACCCATCAAATCTCAGTATCGTACCATCCTAATGCTAGTAAATTAAAGCTGGCCAAAATCATTACATTTGTCCTAGGAATACTTCCATCCTTCGATTATTCCACGAGATCTATTTATAAAATGTATTGCCGTCTATAGGTGTCACCGAAAAATGTAAACACTTTTCTTGTTCGCCTGTAGGGTAGTACGGTCTAATGTATGTACATTAGGGTGGTCCCTAAAAAATCAAATCAACGATTTTGCTCAGTCTCACCCCTCCCTCAATCGGTAATACATACCACGGGCACATATTTCACATATAAATTGTGGTCCCGATTGGAGACGTTTAAGGCGTATCGCGGAGGAGGCACAGTTCAGATTCCCCCATGGAGACTCAAAACAATAAAATTAATTTTTTTTTCATCTAATGCCCAAAATCGATATTACTATAGTTGAAGGTATCACATATACATTTTTGTCCCGATTGGAGTCGGTTAGGTCGTTTTCATAGGGTAATCTGAATTTTTTACCCCTGTGCGACACGTCTTAACCGCCACCAATCGGGGCCAAAATTTATATGTGATATCTTCGACCATAGCAGCATCGACGTAGGGGTTGAGGTTTAGGAAATCTGATGTAAAACTTGGTTTTCGATATTTAAGGCCCCCCCTAATGTACATATGCATTTCTCGACAATATGTTTGATACTTTATCGCACATTATTTTATTATTTATTATTTGTTATTTTATTATTTTATTATTTATTATTACCCAAATACACACATAAGTGTTATTCTCTTGCTATATCGTCATTTAAATCGGTACCTATCAATCATAAGCGTGTCGTTATTGACAAATTTAACGAAATATTTATCGGTGTGGCCTTTGATTGTGGATACTTACTCGATACACATTATTTTTTATCGATATTTCCATACATTCGATTATTGATTGTATGTCGAAACCGCTATACATTTTCAGCTACTATTACACAATTAAATCGGTCGATAAGTTATTGAACTCAATTTTGTCGATGTTTTTAAATAAGCCAATAATTATCGGAATCGTTAACAAGAATATCGACGTGTTTAACTAAATTATTACCGGAAATTGCATATCTACATATCGATTTCTTTACTAGGCACTGTGGTATCAATATCAGCCTCATCCGATACTGATTCCATGTTCGCTTCTTTGCCACAGAGATTAAAATTCGAGTTATAAAATATTTTCACTTATTCAGTTTATTGATACAGCCTCTCGATAACATTAGCATATTTCTTTAAAATTACGCTACGCCGGGACTTCAAGGTTGGACCTGCAATGTAAAAGAAAATTGCATTTCAATAACGCCATTAAACTCACGTCCAAGCCTCCAACCTACCTATTTCGCCTGTTGGTATTGAGAAATCGTGTGGCAACAGCGCAAATTTCTGTACCTTCTGCGCATTGGACAGGGCATTTCGGTTGGCACGCTTTATGGCCTCTTCAATGGCCACCACAACCTTCGGGTCCGGCTGCACTTCAACGGTCGCAGCATCGAATTCTTCCAACTTCGTGGGTATACGTAGAACTTCAGAGAGGCGTGTGTAGTGAAGCCCCAGCGATTGGAACCAGGCAACGGCTGCTGGTTGTAGAGTGTCCAAAGGCAATCCAGTTTGGGTATCCATATCGGTCTAGAGCAGAGGTGCAAACAACACTCTTATGATTAAGGCACTTATCGATTTACTAACCTTAAATGTAAGCAATATGGTGAGGTACTTTCGTTTGTCGCCAACAAGTAAGGCATTACTGATGCATGGCAATTCTGCCTTCACCAAATTTTCCACGTGCACTGGCGGTATATTCTCACCACCTGCCGTAATGACCAATTCCTTCAAGCGACCGGTTATAATAAGGTCACCATTTTCATTAATATAACCAATATCGCCTGTGTGAAACCAGCCATCTGCATCAAGAGCCTCATTCGTTTTCTCTTGCTCCTTCAAGTAGCCCATAAAAACGTATCGACCACGAAAACAGATCTGCGAATGCATTTCTGTGAACAATTTTACTTGCTAAAACCTACGTACGTTTCCAGCTTACCTCACCATGTTCTTCCGCAGCAGTCTCATCGATTTTCACTTCCATGCCTCTGTATGGTTTGCCAGCGCCCTCTACTTGCCGAGATTCTAGTACCATAGTAGCAGCGCTGGTAGTTTCGGAGAGACCGTAAGCCTCATGTATTGGCAGGTCTATACTCAGGAAGAACATCTTCAAGTCTTTGGAGACAGGTGCGCCGCCAGAGCTGACTATATCGCAGCAATTCAGACCCATGGCGGCTTTAATTTTTCCTGTTATACGTGAAGCCAACCAATATTTGATGGAAGCGGGTGGTTTACTAAAAATTTCAACTGCATTATTTAGGTGAGCTAATTTAAAATAAATGTAGCGAAATTTTTTTATACTAAAACTTACCCTCTTCCGTCGTGGTTCAGGTAGCACTGTAACATTGTATTCCGGGCGTAATTCAGTAGTAGTCGCGCCAACCAAGAGGACTCTGATTCGACTTGCTTCAGGCGTTCTTGCATCTTCTCGAAGACACGTGGCACTGCGAAGAAATATGTTGGGCGCACCATAGTCAAAGTTTTCACCAGAGTTCCTTTGAGCGCATCACGATCTGCAAAATAGACGCAGTTACCACTACGTGCGCTCACAATAATGTCGAACATTTGCGCGGCAATGTGACACAGTGGCAAGAAGCTGACACCAACCTCCGAACCCTCTTTGAAGTCTACATTGAGTGGTAAGGCTTTGGCGTTTAAGATGATATTATCATGGGAGAGCATTACAGCCTTCGGCAACCCAACTGTGCCAGACTGTGTACCATAGGTTAGTAACAATATTGAGGAAACATCATTTTTCGAAAACTACTCACAGTGAATACTAGCATCGCACACTCATTAGCCGCTATATTGAGTTCGCGTTTCAATAGTTCTTCCTTCAGCTGCGCATCGAATTCCATAGCCATTAAGTCAGCCCAACGATAGTAACCCTCCTCGCGACCTACATACTCTTCAAATGGTCCTTGCAACTGTATGACAGCGCGCAACTGTGGTAAACTTCCTCTCACCTCGTGCACCTTTGCCATCTGCGTCGCGTCGTCGACCACACAGACGGTCGCCTCCGCTGTTTCGAGCGCATGACGCACTGCTTCCGGTGAACTGGTCAGATATAAGCCGGACGCCACAGCGCCACAACGCAAAGCGGCCATTTCGGTATAAAACCATTCGGGGCAATTGAAGGCGAGTATGACAGCGGTGGTGCGTGGACGCAAACCGACATGCATTAGCGCGAGTGCTACCTTTTCCACATTGCGTTCGTATTGTGCATAAGTGACGGTCGTCCAAACTGGTGTGGTGGGGTCGGTGCTATTGTTGTTGGTATCATTGGCAAAAACTAGCGCGGGTAGATCAGCATAGCGACGACAGATTTCGTGAAAAAAATGTGGTATGGTTTGTGGTGCGCTGGAGGTAAGTCCCTCTTTGTCAATGCGCAGCTTCACTGGTTCGCTGAGGGAAGTCGATGTGTAGCTGGTGGCAGGTTTGAGGATACTCGGCGATGTTGTAACGGTTTCGGTATGGTTCATAATTATAGATTAACGTGTTGTAGGCTAGTTGGAGAGGACGGATGTGTGTTGAGAACAGAGGTCGCGTCAGATCATAGAAGAAAATGATTTTGTCTGAAATAAGAAAAAAGATATAAAGTAATTAAATTAATTTTACTGCCGGAAATACTTTGACGAGGGTTTCCACCTATTAGAAAAATTTCATTAAGTTAAATTGATAAAATAAATGAAATATTACAATCCGGACAACAAACGGCACAAAAATACGTTTAAGGCGCAGTGAAGTACGCCAGGGGTTTGCTAGTATTTACATAAATACAAATCGCCGATGTTTTTGCAATACCGCCCATCGACCACTTGCAAAACCACCTAAATCGCCGTTGTGGTCGAAAATACGATTTGGTAACCCTGAACTCATATATTGAACTCATATATTGCTTATAAAGACTTTTGCAAACATCTGAAGGCATTTTAAAGATCCATAATTCCAAAACATTTTTAATAGGGTTGCCACCTATTTTGAGTCGCATATTTATTTAATTTTTTGTTTAGAAAAAAAAGGTTAAATATTACTATACAAGGGTACCAAGAGAAGCTTCATCAACAATGCTTTCACTATATGCAAACTGTTATCCCTGAGGATAATAGTGTAAGGTTGCCACTTATTTTCGATTCTACACAATTTATCTAAAGCATCGCAATGCAGATATCAAATGAAAGGTATTGTTGAAAACATTGATCAGAAAATATTTTCCATCGGGTTGCCACTCTTCTATGTAATACAAATTTTTATTTTGTTAATTTCAATCGGCATTATTTTTAAGTGTACACAGTACATATACACTCAAGATATGCACCATTCATTCCAGCGTATTTCGGAATAGGGTTGCCACCTAAATTTTGGAGTAAGAAATATACTTACTAGATATCGAAATTTATTTTTTTTTTATTTCCAATATATTTTTTTAAAGCTATCCAAATCTTGAAAACTTTAAAACGTATATACACTCCGGACAAAGCTCGGTCAACCTGGTACTATACATAAGTCGAACAAAATAAAATTAAAATTCAACAAAATCAAATTAATTTAAAGTCAGCGCCTAAAAATCTTCATTCCCACAAGGGCCGAAAAAAGTCAAACACAGCGTACATTCACTGGCATATCCAACCATACATATATATATCCACAAATATGCACATATCCACAAAAATTTTAAACTATGTACATTAGAGTGGTCCAATTTTTAAATGGGGGAAAATTTTCATCCTTAGTTTTTCCCTTTGGAATATTTGTAACATCTATACCAACTTTCACAACAGGGTGCTCAATGACCATGAAATGCGCTACTGGTTTTCTAGAGGAAAATATGAGCATCATGAGCATCCTCTATATTTATACTTAGAAACGTAAAGTTTGGTACCAGCATCTCTTTCGCCAAGAGGAAAAATGTTGGAAGGTGCCCCAAACCCTATCTCGGAAAAATTTTTTTTGGACCACTCTAATGTACATACATACTTTCAAATATTAGTTTTGCACTACGCGGCGATGCAACAGTTAATGTCATTTCCAAAGCTATCGACTTATTTATCATGTTTAGGTACATGACCATTTCACCACATAACTAAATGAGTACCTATCTATCGTTGCATCGTAGGAAGATACATGCTCATGCATATGTTTCTGCTTACTTACATGAATAAATGCCTGCACATAACATAACATAATATACAATACTTATCAGCTATATTTGTTACTCGCTGTATATACACACACACACACACACACACACACACACACTGCATTTATATGTGATTTATTTGTAGATACATATAGATTTCTTGTTTTTCAGCAGGCGCACAGCAATTAGTAGCCAAACGAGATGTTCTCATTGCTTTGCTGTACAGCTGTTTATGGATATATACATATGTATGTCTTTATAATGTTATTTTACCATGCACCAAAACAACCATCCAACCAACCAAACAACCTACTTACATATTACTTACGTACTGCTATATGAACTCTGGCAAATATTCATATATCTACCTACATATGCATTTACGTACTTAAGCACATACTTATGAATGAGAATATACATAGTACTATGCTTACGTGTTTATACTATATCCATACATACATATAAGTACATATGTGCATATGTTTGAATACTTGCGCTCTGTTTCGGTATCTAGATACAACTTGTTCTACATAAATACTTAAATACTTGTACTCGCTTAAGCCGAATGGCAATTTCTCACGCATCAAGCATGACAAATAGAGTGTGTAGAAGAGTGTGTATTTATAAATATTTTTTTTTGTGTATTTTCATATATGTATGTACTTACATACATACATAGATAATGTCCGTTTAGATAAGACGAAGAAAGTACAGAAATACCATATCCAATTTTTTAAAAATATAATAAATATAAAATATATTTTTAAACTAAATTAAATGTGCTACTGCAACTCTCCCTTGCTTTATTTAATTTTATTTTTTTTTTTTTGTACTGTGGGCCACCTTTTTTGTCTCCTACTGCCGAAGTCTTCATGCCTTTCATGAATATCAGAAAATTTTACTTAAACATATTACTGTAATTTTAATAAGTTGTTTTTTCTCGGAAGTTCCTTTTTCAGCATCTTAATGACGTCCGAACTTCAGTTCGTCCTGGATGTCTGAAATAAGTGAAAATGTTTTTATTGGAAAACGGGAAAATATGAATTACCAAGTTCACAAGTTACATCCTTTGGTCGTATTACCGACTTCCGGTTTCGACCGGAAGTGGGTTAAATTGACCGCAAGTCCATTCTATTTAATAGGATATACATGTTCGTACCATAGATTCGGAATCTGCGAATAAAATTGCATAACTTGTGTCGGAAACTTTTTTCCTGTCTCGATCGGAAGTGGATTAAACTGATCGCAAGTCCATTTTTTTAACGGGATATTCCTGTTTTTACTTCAGTTTCGGAACAAAAATATATGTAACAACAAATATAGAAATATAAGTATTTACATAAATATGCAAGAATGAATGAACGTAATGACTAGAGTACAAAAAGAAATTGTATAAAACGCAGAAAACTAAAGAGAAAATTTATAACCACCTCATTATGCGACTTTATCAGTGAAATATTCAGAGATAAGTTTTTTGAAATCTGTTTTACAAAGCGAGTTTTTTTTAAAGACAATGGAAGGGAGTTCCAAAGTCTGAGTCCATTAACAAAAAAATTTCTTGAAGTGCTTAAATAATTAAACGTTGGCCATATAAAATTAAAGGCGCGTGTGCATTTGGAAAACTTAAGCTTATCATTATAGATATAGATATAAACAAAAAATTTAAACATAAATATACAATTACGAGCTTTTCTAAAGTTTCTTGGGTCACAGCCAAGTATCGAGTTTCGCATTGTAGATAAATGGTCAAATATCTCCAAGCCATATACATACCTAGTGCCATGGTTAAATACAACATCGAGTTTGTGGAGGGATTGAGAGTCTATTTTGCTGTACACTATTTCGAAATACATACGTAATTTGAGGAACAATAAGGCTTGAGACCAGCTTTTTTTCGTGTCTGAGGGTACGAAAAGTGAGAATACTCTGAGGCAGCGCAAGGTGTAATAAATTTTTCCCACAACTTCATTGATGTGGTCGTCACAAGTCAGCTTGGAATTTGTAGTAAAATCCAGGTTTCTCACTTTGTCAACCAATTGGAGCTTTGCAGTTCGAATATTAAGGTGACGGATGTCAGAAAGTAGGATTTTATTTTTGAATATTGGTAATACATCACGATTTTTGAGCGTTTAGGCAGAGGAGGTTTTTCAGCAGAATCAAGCACAAGTCCTCATTAAGCTTACGAGTTATATCCTATATATGTAGTAGAGGTATACGCCGCCGGGCCACGCCGCCGCCGCCGCCGTTCTTTGTCATTTCACACGCGCCGCCGCCGAGTTACGAAAATATCGGCGCGGCGGCGGCGGCGGCGGCGTTCGGCGCCTAAGGAATTTTGTACAAAATTTTCATATTGTATGCACATTGAAATACATCGTTTGAAGGAACTAAATACTACTCGTATAAAAACACTATTTTACGAAATGAAAATTACATTTTTAAAAGGAGTTTTTTTTGCATAACTTGGGCCACTGAACATTAAATAAAAAGCGTAACTCAGAAAAAACATATGTAACACGTTTTTGGATCGAAAGCGTTTATTACAGTTAAATTAGGGTCGAATACTGGTAATCTGACGATTTTTTCCGCAGTAGAAACTTTTTTTCAATACTACAACAATACTACTTTTTTATATACTACATCAACAAGAAAGTTATAATTTAACGCCAATATCTCAGAAAGCTGTTTTAACAGAAGCGCCCTTATTGCATCTAACTCCTCAATAATTGGAGATAAAACAAAGGCTAGTTGATTTTCCTGTGTTTTTTTTTAAACATTTTAAACAGAATTTTAATAAAAAGCAAACACTTTTTTTGCTAATTTTTACATTCGTAAGTTACTTTATTCTGGGGTCCCACAGACGTATACAAGAAATAGGTGGCTGTGTAAAAATTACGTTAGTATTCCTATGTAGTGGTCAAACCCCAGGAAGGTTTTGCTCTCGCGCATCGCAATATTTTCTACACAGAATTAAAGTCCCCCTTTTTGGTAAAAATTACTATTA